>NC_056737.1:1065122008-1065207008 GCF_019279795.1 Protopterus annectens
TCATTCTATGTCGGCCAACTTGTAGGCAAGGGTATGACATCCAGGTCCAACTAAGTAATACTACAACTCTATTCGGCTCTTATCAGACCTATCTTTGAATACACTGCTCCCCCCTTGGCATGTATCTAACTGGACACTTACAACATTTGGAATGCTGTAAAGGTTTCTCACCAGGAGAATTCAGGACATGAATACCCTGTCATACATTGATCTCCTAAAGGCTCTTATCACTGTATTCAGTCTCTTACAGGCTGCTGAAAGGAGATCTTTGACTGGCATATAGGGCTTCCTTAGACCCAGCCCTGATGGGTCTGTTGCATGTGTGCAAAACAAACAGCACCAGAAGCACTAGATCCAGGGATTTGAACTTTGCTTGTGACATAAACTGAATGTGCTGGATTGACAGATATGTCTCCCAACAGATCTCCTCACTAAGGTATAGTCTCCCCATCCATGTAGTACAGAGTTAATCCCTGACTGTGTTCAAACAAAAACTTGACAGTTGGATGACACACACACACACACACACACGCATCCTTAGCTACCTGCTTTCATAACCCTGGTATACTCTGATTTTTTTTATGTCATTTGATAAATATGAAGCATTTTTCTGGTTTTCATGTCCAGTCGATGCAGTACTTTTTTGGGTAAGTCAATCATCCCAAAACTGGAAGTTAGAACAGAAAGAGCAAATTGATTTATACCTTGGACTTTATTGCTAGATGTCAGGGCAGTTTCCAGTATTAGTTTTAGTCTTCTGAATTATTCCTTATTTAGCTTTATTGTCATTTGTTTATCTTTATTGTCAATCCTTCATCTGTTCCCTAATACTTATCCACTCCCTCTTCCTCAGGTTCCTTTATATCACATTCCTGTCCTAGGCTGATATTTTATGCACTTTTATAAGACCAAGTGTCAATCCTGTACTGGTTGCATGATGATTCTCTACCACTCTTTGATAACCCCAAACATTCCCAGAGGTGGTGGTCCCTAAATGCCTTGTACACCTGAATAATGTATCCTCTTAAATATGTTTAGATGAAACTGTACAAGTTCAGATATTGTACTCTGTTTTTTTAAACAAGAAACAGCTTTATTAAATTAACAAGTATGACATAGGCAATCATATATTTATAAAAATGAAAACAAACAATATTGACATATATTTAGTTGCAAACATTATTCATCACTTATAATCTATCCAGTCATTGTCAGTCAAACATTACATAGCTCATTCAATACCTGCATTCCCTTAAACCTCATTCCTCTTCCAAAACATTCTTCTGTAAGTATTAATGTTAAGTTGTCTATCTCGCCTTCATTCTTGCTGGTTGGGATTGGAGCCGATCCTCGGCTCCAACTTGGCCATCTTCAATAGCTCGAGAGCTGTTTACTGGCTCGAGGCTACCCCATATCCCATGATGCCTGGCGCTAGCTACCCAGATCTCATTTGCCGCTTCAGACTGAGAGGTTGTCTTACTGGCTCAGGCTCGTATAATTTTATTGTATTTTTCTATATTTACTAAAAATTTAATCCCTTTATAGTGTACCTAAATTCTTTAGTCGTACTACTTCCCTAGCTATATTCTTTCGATAGCATCTATCCCTCCTGTTTGTAAAAACTCATTTTACTTAGAGAGTTCCCCCCCTCTTTTCCCTTTCACGGTAGCCGTTTAAATTAGAGGCTAACCTTTTTTGTCTTCTTTAGTTTAAAAAAAAAAAAGAGAGAGAGAGAACGTTTTTAGATAGATTCGTTCTCCCCTTTAGAGTAGTTCCTGTCTATATACTTAGACTTATTTATTTTCAGTGTGTATTAACAGTATAGTTTATATTGTTAATTAGTTATATCTGCTAGCTTGTTTTTCTTTTTGTGTGTGTGCGTGCTTGACCTTGGTGTGTGTGTGTTGTTAACATGTCCAAGGATATTGAAGTGTCCGGATTGAAGAAGTGTGACTCATGCTGTCAGAAGATGTCTCTGACAGATGGTCACACTTCTTGTGTCCACTGTCTGGGCGTGGTGCACCTGCAGGACTCTTGTTCAGTTTGTCATGCTTTCAGCCCAAGGGTCCTGCAGGAGCGCAAAAATAAGTTAATCCTTCGGGGTTTGCTTAAGCCACAGGATTCGCCGGCCAAGGCTCAGCCTGTGAAATCCTCCAAGCCACCTAAGTCTTCGGCTTCTAGTTCTGAGCTGTCGTTGGGTGAAGCACCACCATCCACCTCTGCTCCGGCCAGAACCAATGTGCCTTCCTCCCAGTCGGCTCCAACACGTACTTTGGAGCCGTCTGCGAGTTGAAAGAGATCTAGGTCTCTCTCCTTGGAGTCGATACGCTCGGCTCCACAGTCACCTCTGCTCCAATCGGAGCGCAGTCATAGGTCCTCTCACTCTTCTTGGTCCTCTAGACTTTCAGATCATGATTTGGAGAGAGTGGTCAGTAGGTTGCTGAAATTGCAGGCCCTAGCTAAAATGTTGTCCATCCCCCCTCATCAGGTGTCTGCTCCATCCACTTCTGCAGATATTCCTCCTCCAACTCCTCCCTTAAGCTCGGAGCCGGAGTTCATTGGGGTTCGAGTCGTGAAACCGTCGGCTCTGATACCTTCTCCTTCGGTTCCATCGTCTGCTCCGATCCCTTCCCTGGTACCGTCCTTGGAGGGATCTGGGTGCCGGGACTCCCTCGTCGACTCCGAGGGGGAGAATGGCATCGGATCCTTGTCCGACCCCGCTCTCCCCCTTGGAGCATCGGCACAGGCGTGTTCGGCTCCTACATTGGCTTCGGAGCCGTCCCTCTCGGTGCGGAGAGGGATTCCAATTTCTTCGGAACTGGAGTCTTCTTTGCATCCGGGCAGGGATGCCTTCGAGGTCATGAGGAGTGTACTGGCCCCTGAGCCAGTCCCACGATCAACCCCATCGGCTCCTCCCCCTATGGTGCCTGCATCTGCCTCTGTCCCTCCTCCAGACCCCAAGCGTGGGGAACCAGCGCTCCAGGGCACCCCTTTGGGTTTTTCTTCCTCTTCCAAGGCCTCCCCTGATCACTCAGAGGAGCCACCTCGTAAGAGGAAGTGCAAGAGGAAACATGTTGACTCCCCTGAGTCTGTCACATCAGATACCGACTTAGAGGATTCAGAAGGGTCCCCGAGATCCCCCTCTGAAGATGTCTCCTTTTCAGACATCCTTGAAATCCTTAAGCAGAGGAGGAACTGGAATACCCTAGCCCCTTCCAAGGATGTGTCGGTATTCCTGGACGCGTTTGGTTCCCGACCTTCCACCTCCTGGGTGTCTCCGCCTTTCGACCCACTTATGTCTGTGGTGGCTCGGAAGGCGTGGTCAGCTCCAGACACAGTGAAACCAACCCCCAGGAGACCTGTTAAATTTATAACTGCACCTCAGGACAAACAGTTTTTAACTAAGGGCGTACCTGTTGATGCCATGGTGGTAGCAGCAGCCACGAAGAAGGAGTTGGCAGAAACTTCGTCATCTGTCCATCCTCCTAACAAGGAGTCTAGGAATATGGACAGATATGGGAAGTGAATGTTTACTTCAGCGACCTTCTGTATGAGGTCTCTGAAGTATTTGTGCCATTTCACCCGCCTTCAGAGGGATCTCCTTAAAGAGCTTGGAGATACCCTCCAAGATCCATCAGCTGAGGGGGCTCAAGCTAAGGTGGCCTCCCAGCTGGCGATTCTGAATTCATTTGTTAACTCCTCCATGAGGCTCATTTCTTATGCAGCCGATGGTGCAAGTAGAGCCGCAGGCACAGGCGTTGCCCTTAGGAGGCACGCATGGATGCGGCTATGTAATTTTGCGGAACCCTTCAGAGCGTCTTTCACCAATACCCCCTTTGATGGTTCAGCTCTCTTTGGATCACAGGTGAAGGACACCCTAACCAGGTGTGAACAGGAAGGCAAGACTCTCTCTGCCATGGCAGTCCATTTTTCCACTCCTTCCAGATCATACCCCAAGGTTCAGAAGAGTGGAAAGATGTGGTTCTGCAAATCCCAGGAAGCCTTGCCTGACACACGTGGTGAGTTCCCCTCCAGGGGCAGAGGAGGGAACAATAACAGAAGCCGCCCTCGTGGCAGAGGGGGTCCGCAGAACCAGGACAGCAGAGAATCTTTCTCTGAGAAGCCCTTTCAGCATCCCTGAAGGGGTTGCCCGGCTGCCCACCTCTGGAGGCAGTCGGGGGAAGACTTTCACTTTACCCCAAAGCCTGGCAGGATCTAACTCAAGACAAGTGGGTACAGTCGATCATATCCGGAGGTTACAGAATTCCCTTTGCTCAACGCCCGTTACCTTCAAACAAGTCCCTTCCAGATGTTCCTCCCAATCTAAGGGACCAAGCAGCCAAAGAAATTTCAAAGCTGCTACACAAAAGGGTCATCCAGGAAGTCCCAGCAGACCAGCTCGGATCTGGAACTTACTCAAGGTTCTTTTTCTTCACTGCTACCACCAGGCATCACCTCCTGCAAGCCAGAGACTACACTATCAAAACTTGCTCCAGGCTAGGTATTACAATAAATTTCGAAAAATCTGCATTGTTGCCCTGTCAGCATATCACTTATATAGGCTCAAATTTAAATGCAAGGAACATGTTTGTGAGCCTTCCACCAGACAGGGTATCACGAATTCACCAGCAAGTGCAGATTTTATTAACATGCAAAAGGATTCAAGACAAGTTCATCCTCCGAATACTGGGTTCCATGGCATCAGCAATTCTTCTTGTTCCCCTAGCCCGCTTTCACATGAGAATCCTCCAGTGGCTTCTATTCACACAGTGGTCCTTCCAACAGCTTCCCATGTCTCACAAGATTATGATCACAGAAGCATGCAAGAAGCACCTCGCTTGGTGGATGGTCTCCCCATCAGTGTCCCAGGTCAGACCATTTGTGCTATCCCCTCCAATCGCCACAGTGACCACAGAAGCCTCCCTGATAGGGTGGGGTGGGGGGGGGGCATTATCAGGGCAGGACAGTCCAAGGTACCTGGCAGCCTCACGAGTACCATTTGCATATAAATGTCTTGGAGATGAGAGCCATGCTTTTAGCATTGCAAGCCCTGTAGGACTCTCTCCCTCCCGGGACCATTGCAGTTCAAACGGACAATATGTCAGTGGTGTGGTACATCAACAAGCAGGGCAGAACCAGGTCCTATCCTCTATGTCGAGAAGCACTCAGACTCTGGCAGTGGGCGATCTCTTCCCAACGTTTTCTGATCACAATGCACATCCCTGGGAGTTCCAACGTCATCGCAGACAGGCTCAGCAGAGCAATTCTCATGCCTCACAAGTGGTCTCTGAATCAGGTAATTGTGGAACAGATCTTTCGCAAATGGGGGCAGCCTTGCTGCGACCTGTTCGCCACACCCTTCAACAACAAGTGAAGCAATTTCTTCTCCCTTCTTCCACTTCCTGGCCACGCCCCCAGAGACGCTCTAGTCCACGATTGGCCTCAGGGACTTCTTTACGCTTTCCCTCCGTTTCCCCTAATACCCAAACACAGATATGGTTCCCATTCCTGCATCATTACCTTCTCGAGCAGCCTTGGATTCTGGATCTTATTCCAGATCTACTGATTCATCACTCGGGCAGACTGCATCGATCCCTTCAAACACTCCAGCTCACAGCTTGGTTGCTCCACTTCCAACCTTAGCCAGGCTTCCTAATATTTCCTCCTCTGTGCGGGAAATTATTATCTCATCACACAAATCCACAGCTAGGAAAACTTATGCTAGCAAGTGGAAACATTTTTCTTGCTGGGCAGAGGCTAAGAATATAGACCCCTTGTCAGCCCCTGTCCACGAGATTTTGGATTCAGGGTTCAGTTAGCTGCCATTTCGAATTTTCACATTGGGTTGTCTTCTAACAACATTGTCTCATAAGCTGTGTAAAGCCTTCCTCAAAGGAACCACTCTGCTTAGGCCCCCAGTGAGAGATCCCTCACCTCTGTGGGATCTAAATTTGGTACTAGCTTCCCTAATCTTGCCACCTTTTGAACCTGCAGCATCTTGCTCCATTAAGTTTTTATCCTGGAAGACTCTCTTTTTGGTAGCCATTACTTCTGCCAGACATGTTTCGGAGCTTCAGGCTCTATGTATTCGTCCCCTGTACTTAGTTTTTCATAACGATAGAGTCGCTTTAAAGACCAATCCTTCCTTTCTTCCTAAGGTCTGTGTGCAAAGTAATTTAAATCAGTCCATAGACCTTCCTGTGTTTTTTCCTTATCACACCAACAAGGCAGAATATAAATTGCACCAGTTAGATGTTCACAGACAACTGCATTTTTATTTGCATAGGACAAAGGACATCAGGAAGTCGGATCAACTTTTCCTTTCCTATGCTGAGGGCAGACAAGGCCTTCCAGTCTCAAAAGTAACATTATCTAGCTGGTTGTCTCACATTATTACATTCATTTACCAGCTGAGAAACAAAGAATTATCTATCAAACCAAAAGGCCACTCTACTAGGGCCTTAGCCACCTCGGTGGCCTTCCAATCTAGGTTGCCCATGGAATCTATCTGTGCAGCTGCTACGTGGGCTAACCCACATACCTTCATTCCTCATTATAAACTAGACATTGCCTCCAGAAACAGAGCTGACTTTGGTTCCACTGTTCTGAAGAGTTTGTTCCAATGAGCCACCCAGGATAGTAGGTGCTAGGGAACGCTGTCCCAACCAGCAAGAATTGAGGCGAGATAGACAACTTAACATAAAGAAGTTATGTACCTACCATAACGTTCCATGTTAGTTGTCTCCTTCTCGCCGCCTTTCTTGCATCCCACCCTCCATCCCCCTATCCTAGTGGATCGAGAGGAGCTTACTTTTTCAGATTTCATTGGCTGAACCTTCTCTGGTTGTCCTTTTTCTGCTTAGATAGCTTCACAACTAGGCCCAAGGGGCTGCTAGGGCAGAATTCTTCCTTAATTATGTCTGGTATAGCTTTATCAAATGAGATCTGGGTAGCTAGCGCCAGGCATCATGTGATATGGGGTAGCCTCGAGCCAGTAAACAGCTCTCGAGCTATTAAAGATGGCCGAGTCGGAGCTGAGGATCGGCTCCGATCCCAACCAGCAAGAAAGAAGGCGAGAAGAAGACAACTAACATGGAACGTTATGGTAGGTACATAACTTCTTTTTCTGACACTTTCCATTTTTTCTGTTATTTGCTCCTATCCTTTTCTAAAGACTGCACTTTCCAGGTCTTTTGTCCCTGTTACTATATTCACTACTTCTAGCAGAGTTGGTTTAGACTTTGATTTCCATTTTTTAGTAATTGCTTTTTTGTCAGCCACCAGAATTAAACTCAGCCAGGCATTACAATGTCCAGACAATTCCGGTTCTGTATCATAGGTCAGAAACATCATTTCCTTATTTACACCGGTTTGCTAACCTAGTAGTTCAGAATAGTCTACAGGGAATTTTTAAAGTCTGCCAACTCATTACACTCCCAAAAAATATGTTTCTAATTACCCCTTTCTTCCCCATCGCACCTCACACAACTGCAATTTATCTGAGGAAAAATTCTTTAGAGTTTGCTTGTGGTATAAAAGTACCTATGCAAACACTTCCAAGCAAAGATCCTAAATCTTCTAGACTTTGTTACATTTACATATTTGGAAACCATACTTATATCCCCCCATTGTTTGTTTGTAAATTTTGTAGCCAGTCTCTCTTTCTAATCCTTTCTAATTTCCTCTGATTGATTTCTATAGTTATCATGTAATATTTTATATTGCCTACTAAATATCCCTTTTCTAACAGCAACTTCTGTTCTAGATTCTGCTAAAAACTGTACCAGTACTGGTCTTTCGCTTAGGATCCCCCTGTATCTTTCTGTTTGCCTGTACTCTGATATCAATCCTTGATAGGGTAGGCAATCTCTGACCTGCAGTCTGAATGAATTCTTGGCCTTTTCCCATTCTATTATCTTTCACTCTGTAATTGTTTGCTTCCAATACCTTGGTTCATTTGCCAGTTTTCTCCAGTAAATTGCAACCCCATCTTGCCTATTCTGTGTACCTTTAATTGCAGTTATTTCTATCAGCAGAATCTCCTTTCTCCCTGCCCGTGTTGGCATAGTTTTTAGAATACTTTCTGCTACTTTATGAATATAATATTCTGTATGTTTATTGTTGTTCTCTTTAAGGTTCTACATCTAACATCCCAGTTTCTCCCTGTTTCTTGAACTTCCTCCTGTTTCATCATCATCCCTTTCCACTTTGAATTATAGCTTTCTACTTGTGCTGTGTATAGTAGCCTTAAGGTTTATTATTGAAATTCCGGATCCGCTTTGGTTGACCATTCAGAATGTTGACCCGAAATGCTGAATTTGGAATCTCGAAACAGCAACCAATGCGAAAATTAATACATCGACATAACAGGAGGTGACGTCACTATGCACATTAATGTACTGTTACACTGTACAGTCAACTGTACATTAATTCTACTAGTTTAAAGGCGGGCTATACCCCCCTGCACTCCCCACACTCCTCACATTAAATATTCCAACTCCAAAATTGCACTACAGTGAAGAAATGGGCTAATTCCGTGTTCCTCACTGAACTGCGATCTCCCTGCACAATGTTGAACCCAAATACTCGAACTACACTACCTGTTCGCTGTAGTGTAGTTGATACATTTTGATTCGACATTCTGCCAACTTGAAAACTACACCACATGCCGCTCGACCGATGCAGTTTCAAGGTTTTCAGTGTAAAGCTAGCCTTAACTATGTAGCTCTGTTCATGTGTGGGTGCATAGTTTATAGCTATTGCCTTTGTTTTATCTTCATTAATTTTGTATCCTGAAAAGATGTGAAACTGTCTCAGAATGTTCCACAACACTGAAATGTCCTTTTCTGGTTTTATCAGGTATAAAATAATATTATCTGCAAATAAAGCTAACATTTCTTGACCACCATACCAATTATATCTTTGAATAATATGTAAATTCTCTATGAACTCCCACTACTGAATTATGTTATTATCAGAAGAATAAGAAGCAGAACCCCCTTCTTTTTGATAGCTTACTTTTTGTTGAACAAACTTGTATTTCCTCCTTAGCTTATGCTGCATCAAAAAATGATTTTGGCCCTCTAGGAAAAAAATATTTTGAAAATAGCTGGATGCAGCAGCTTAAGTCTCACATCTACTTCTCAATATCTCTGATTGCTGGACTAAATGTACTGCTCTTCTGCCTGGTGTATGGTGGTGACTAACCATTTTCTACAAACACTCTACTGTCTCCCACTTCCAGTACTTTGTCCTTCTGCCACAGTTTTGTTAGAATCAACCTTACTGCTGTTAGGATTGCATCTTTACTATTAACGATCTAGGTTGCTTTCTCCTTGCCAGGTTTGGGACATATACACGATGTGCCCTTTCAGTTAACAACTCCTGCTGTGGAATACCAGTCCAGTTGCTTATATGTGCTGTCATAAAATTAATATAGTCTATTTCTTCCAGTTTCTCTGGTGCAGCTGAAAATCTATGATTTTCCCTACATGCTCTGTCCTCTAATTGTACCATTTTTTGAAACATCTCTTCATGAGCAGTCTCATACTCAACCATCCTTTTCTTCACTTCAACCTCTGATTTTTTTGCAGTTTTGTCAGATCATCTGAATATCTGTTTAAAGCTTCTTCTATTTTTTCCATCCTTTTGTTATTTGAGTTGATATACTCCTTCAGTGTTTCATTTATTCTGATCAAATCTGAGCACATTTGAGTTATTTTTACCTCTAGATTACTGGAAGTCATGTCTTGCACCAAAGCTGGAACTTGAACTGCTTTTTACTGAGCAGCTGCAGGATTCTTGCCAGCCAGTGTTTTTTACTTGCCTTTTGTGATTTATTCTTTTTTAGATTACGTGAATTTCTTTTTCCTGGCATCCAAGCAGTACACTTACTAGCCAGTTACTCAAAATTACCCAAAACGACAAATTTACTGGTTCTTTTTTCTGAGTTTCTGTTCTCATAGTGGAAGAGCTGAAATGAAATTAAGTCATTACTCAGTATGTAGCTATCTTGGAAGTCCAAATATTGTCCTCTTTTATAATAACTTTCAAAATAACAAAATTAGGACTCCTATTTAGGCATAACCATTATCTCATCCCCTCCTCCAGAAAGACCCTTGCCTCTACATACCTTATCCCCTCCCTAATGTATGGCCCTTCCCTGTTCTCACATCTTCAACTCAGCCTTCAAACTAAATAAAATCTGCAAATCCGCCACCACCTGTAGGAACTCATTCTGTCACTGCATCTCCCTCCACTCACTGCAATGGCTCAAGCTTCGCAACCATCTGAACCTCCTTAAACTCAACACTGCCCACAAGCTCGTATTTAACCCATCCTCCTGTTTCTCTCTCCACCTCCTTAATCCCCTATATTCCTAAACGCTCGTTTAGGTCAGAAAGTCAGAACCTGCTCAAAATCTACAAACCTTTACGGCCACCTGCACACTCTCTGCTGTCCATTTTATTTCCAACAGTTTTTCATCCTCAATTGTAATTCACTGTTAATGACCCTTAGACTGTACTGTTGCTAGAATTTTACTACTATTATTGTGGAATGTAAAATTTCAATTGTAATTCACTGTTAATGACTTTAGACTGTACACTTGCTAGATTTTATTATTATTGTTATTGTAGAATGTATAATTTTTTTTTGTGTAGAATGCTGCATAAAGTTATATGACTTCTATGCTTTGTATGTGTATATGCTATTATGTTTGTCATTGTTACTGGAGCTTTTCTCCTCGGGCCTCCAATGAAAATAGGCTTTTTTTAGGCCCAGTAGACTTTCCCGGTCATCAACCTGAAATAAATAAATAAATAAATAAATAATTTAAATGTTTACATCCATGAATGCCCTTGGTATATTTCTTTTGCATTCTTTCCGATTTACTCTTGCTAGGTTTCTTATATGGTTTTTATATTATTATTCAATACTCTAGTTTTGGGTCTAATGTAGCTTACAAACAATGATTTCATCATTCCTGTTTTCTAGACTTTATAAGTCTTTTTATAAAGCCTACTATTTTTAATTGGTTGATATGATCAGAAAAACACAAAGCTGAATCTACCTATAAACCCAGGTCCTTAAATGAATCTGTAGATCTGAAGTTGTCTTCATTTGCTCTTCAGCCTGACTCGGCCGCATTTTCAGCATCTGATCTGAGATCCAAGCTCCTCCCCTACCCATAATGTCCGTCTCCCTCCTACCTTCAGATCTTGATTGCCGCGCTAGCATAAGCATCGTGATCCACTGCTCTGAGCTTCTATTTGAGTAAGTAACTGAGTTGTTTTTGTGATTCTCTACTTTCTTCTTATTTAAATTTCTATTTCTATCTTTTCTACCTTCCACTCCTTTGCACTCTTCGTGTTGGTGTTAAAAAAAAAAAAAACCTTCTTTCTGTCTTCTATCTGGAGCGCGCACATGCGTGTATGTGTGTGTGTGTTCTGGTTGGGCCTCCCTGCTGGAATTATATCTGAGAACCCTAAACCAGGCTTTCGTAATTGCACAGAGTGTGACCATAAGTTCTCCCCAGCTAATGGCCACACTCCATGCATGGTATGCTTAGGGGTTTCCCATCCAGAGTCCTCCTGTTCCATCTGAGCGGGCTTCAATCCTGGCGCATTGATGAACAGGAGGAACAAGCTAATCTTAAAAGGCCTTCTTCCCCCCTCCTACCACCAGGGCCCAGACCTCCTGAACCCCGAATTCTTCTGCTACTTCTGTCTCCGCCCCAGCCTCTGGGACTCAACCTCCCGCCAAGAGGTCCACAGACTGGGACAAGCACCAACACAAGGACAAGCCAAGGAAGTGGTCCCCTGATCTCTTGTCCTTCGCTGGTTCACCGTCCAAGGTCCACTCAACCCTGTGACTGGAGTCTCCCTGGCTCCATTCCCTTTGCTTCTCCCCAGAGCCGGAAGAGCTTTGGATCCGTTCAGCAGCTCCAGCTTCACCTCACCAACCTTCCAGGCTGGTATTGGTGGCCTTTTTGTCCCAATCCACCCGCAGCCTTTCCAAAGCGGAGGGGGACAGGATGGTGCGGAATTTTATCTGCTCTCAGATACAGATGGAAGTCTTGCCTGCCCCCTCTCCTTCTGGAGTGGGGAGCATGCAGTCTGTGTTTCTACAAATACACCTTCTCTGATCTGACCCCCAGTTTCAGAGCCCTCAGATCCGAGGACTGTTGGTGTTGAGGGGTTGGCACTGCCGGTACTTTGTACCTCAACACCAGCAATTAACTTGACTAAGTCGGATCTGATGAGCTTGGATCTGTCCGCCTCTTGGAGCCATAGCCTTGGTGCTGGATCCAAGGGGATGGCGTTGGCTCTGAGTTTTTCAGAGCAGAGTCTTCCAGTCAGAGTCTCTGCACCTGGAGGTTCTGCTCTGACTTCCCCGTTGATCCAGAGGGTGGTGGATCCATCTGTAGTCCCTTCTCAGATGGTTCGCTCTCTTTCTACCTTCAACATGGTGGAGAGGGTTCTCTCAATTCCATCGTGACCCTTGACAATCTCATCTTCAGAGTTCACCCTGCCTCCCTGTCTTTCCGGTACGGATTCTGCCATCCTACTACCTCAGGGACAGCTTTCCTCCTCTTTGCCCCAGGGAGCTCCCACACGGGAGCAGCCAAAAGTTTTCAAGTCCTCTCCAAAAACTCCCTTTGTGGAGGTGCATCAAAAACATGCATGCAAAAGGAGGCAGATTGACTCCCCACCGGAGACCCTCACGGAGGACACCGATTTGTAGGAAGGGGAGGGTTCCCCCCGGTCACCCCCAAGGATACCTCCTTCGGAGACTTCATGGAGATCCTTCATCAGTGAGGGAGGTGGTCTGCCCAGAAACCCAACTTGGACGAATCAGTGTTCCTGGAGGCATTTTGCACAGGACCCTCTACATCCTGTGTGTCCCCTCCCGCAAATCCACTGGTGGATCTAATTACATCTCGGGCATGGAAGGAAATGGACATGGTAGAGCTGATCCTCAAACACCCCAACAAGGTATTGAGTGCTCCCTCAGATAGGACCCACTGGACCAAGGAATTCCCCGTAGATGCCATGGTAGTTGCAGTGACCAATAAGAAGGAGTTTGCGCAGGAGAGCTCCACGGTCCTTCCACCAGTCTGAGAGTCCAGGACGATGGATCACTTTGGGAAGCGGGTGTATGCTTCAGTCATGTTTTCCGTACGTGCACTGAATTATATGGCATACGTAATTAGACTCCAACAAGACCTTGTCAAGGAAATTGCTGGGTCTACCCCAGGGTTCATGACAGCAGAGGACCAGAAGGTTTTCTTTTCTCGCATGGCCACCCTCACGTCGATTGCGAACACCTCTATGCAGCTTCTCGCTCATGCTACTGAGGGTGCCATAGAGCTGCCGGGACAGGCATTGCTGTCAGGTGTCATGCCTGGCTGTGACTCTGTGCATTCTCAGAACCCTTTAAGGTGTTCTTTACTAATGACTCATTTGACGGTTCCACCCTCTTTGGAAAGTCAGTACGTGATACTGTGGTCCAGAGCGAGAAGGACGCGAAGATTCTGTCTGCCGTCGGGATCCGCTTCTCCACCCCTCAGTGCGCCTTTTTGAGGAATCAGGGATTCCCCATCCAGACCTGGTCAGTCTGAAGCTCACTGCTTGGCTGCTCCAGTTCCCATGATAGTCAGGACTCCAGGGTTATCTTCACCTGTTAAAAGGATTTTCGTTGCAGCTCATAAATCTTCTACCAGGAAGGTTTACTCCAGCAAGTGGAAATGTTTTTCTATTTGAGTTTCTCAGCATGACCAAGACCCCTTCACTGCTCTGGTTCCAGTGGTTTTAGAATTTTTAGCAAGTATTTTTCAGCAAGGCGCCAGTTCTTCTACGGTCAAGGTCCAACTGGCAGCTATATCTAACTTTCATGTAGGTGACAGTATGGCTTCTCTAGCTTCTTCTAAGTTTTGTAAAGCCTTTTTGAAAGGTACCTTTTACTTTGGCCACCGGTTAAGGACCCAACGCCTTCTTGGGATCTCAAGCTAGTTCTGCAAGCTTTGGTCTCACCCCCCCCCCCCTTTTGAGGCTGCAGCCTCAGTGGGCATACAATTTCTGTCCTGGAAGACAGCATTCTTGGTTGCTATTACATCTGCCAAAAGAGTTTCAGAGCTTCAAGCATTGTCGGTCAAGCCTTCTTATTTGGTATTTCATAAGGACAGGGTGTAGTTGCGTACTAATCCATCCTTTCTTCCTAAAGTAGCTTTGGGAGCCAATATTAACCAAGTGATTAATCTCCCGGTTTTCTTCCCAGTTTTTCAAAATAAGGGAGAGTACAAACTGCACTTGCTGGATGTGCACAGTTACGTTTTTACCTGCATAGGACTAAGGCCTTTTGTAAGTCTGACCAACTTTTTATTTCCTATTCTAAGTCTTTTTTAGGGAAACCAGTGTTGAATGTCACCATTGACCATTGGATTTCCCAGTGTATTACTCTGGCGTATTCAGCTAGAGGTTTATCCCCGCCAGGTCATGTAAAGGTGCATTCCACTAGATCTATGGCTACTTCAGCTGCCTTTTGGTCCAGAGTGTCTTTAGATGACATTTGTTCTGCGGCTACTTGGGCTTCTTCACATACTTTCATCTCACATTACAAGTTGGACATTCTGTCCAGGAACAAGGTATCCTTTGGCTCTGCCATGCTCTGGAATATCTTTCCATGAGGGCCACTCAGGTGTTTATTAGCTGGAGACTCTGTCCCACAGATTGAAGAGCAAATGAAGACAACAACTTTAGATAAAGAAGTTATGTACTCCCCATAACGTTCCATCTGAGTTGTTGCTCTTCATTTGTCTTCAACCATCCTTCCCTCCTTCCATCTGTCTTGCATAGGCTGTGTGGTGGTCTGGCCAGAAGAGGAATGGTCACCACATGGGTATGCCGTTGTTCTCTTCTGTTGCTTATGGAGACCCTTGCCATGGGACAAGATTTTTGGGTCAGGTTAGGATGCTATGGTGGCCAGCCAACTCGACAGAGGCACTATGGGTAGGGGAGGAGCTTGGAGCTCTGATCAGATGCTGGAAATGCAGCCAAGTTGGATCCGTACTGGATTTGAGTACCCACAGGTTGAAGACAAATGAAGAGTAACAACTCAGATGGAACGTTATGGTGAGTACATAACTTCTTTTTTCAATCACTCTGTGCTCTATTAAAAATTCAACCTTCAGTCTATGTCTCCCAAATCTTGTATGCTTAGTTTTCAATGTATTTATCAGCATATTATTCTCCTGTGCCCAAGTGGTCAGTTTAGTCAAGTTCTTTTGCAGACATGGTGTATCTGTAACAGATGTAATCAATTTAGACATTTTAAGTCATTTACATACAGAGTATATAACACCTTAGATGAAAAAAATAGATCTGAAAGGTACAACCTAAACAAGTATTGGCCTAGGACAGAGACATTTGGTCACCCTAACTATAACCTAGAGAGTCACCTGTCCATTTACTGTATATTTGCCATGTCTTGTATGTAAGCCATGCAGCTCTCCATCTTATCAAGATTACATTAATGCCTAATTGTTCTGATTTATTGACCATTGTTTTGTGTATGATGCTGTCAAAGGCTGAAGTAAAGTCTGTGTAAAGTCTATATAAATTACATCACAAAACAAGTTTTCATTTATAGCGGTTATTATGGAGCATCATGTTACAGGCAGTTCTAGATCTGTTTTCAACATATGCATGCTGATATATTGTTTTTAAGTCCTATTTTTTCCAATTCTGACAATTTATTCAAGATAATCTTCTCTATTATTCTCCACAACAAGAAGGTAAACTTATGGGTCTATATAGGTTCATAGGTAAGTACCTGGCTAGCTGCTCTTGTGGGCCATTTTAGCATGGCCAGTTTCCCTTTTTCTGTTCAAAATAACCTATCTCATTTGGTTATTGACTGGCCTTACCCATAATGAGGTCGATAATTACACATTGCAATGTTTTCATTTACCCTGACCTGACTCTTCTTTCCCTATATGATTTATGAAAAATATAGCGGAACACCTGTACAAGCTATGTTATCAGTGAGGGTGGTAAGTTCCCTACTAACAGGGAATCCTTCGGGATGAGATCATGTGAACCAACATAAGTTAAAATAGCTCCATAATTCAAGTTACTTAAGAGTATATATGAGGGATTGGTGGCAAAAATTAAAGTGGAGGGTTCTTTATTGATAATTTATGTCTGAAAAGAGGAAGCAGGCAAAGATATCCTTTTTCCCTTTTGTTATTTGTGTTATATTTAGAGCCATTGGCAAAGAAAATAAGGGACTCAGAAATTCAAGGATATAATTTGTATGGGAAGCAAAATTGGCTTTATTTGCAGACAGTATTGTTTTGTACCTGATAAAAAGACATCTCAGTGTGTTGTAGAACATTCTGGGCCAGTTTCAAGTCTTTTTGGGATATACAATTAATGAAGACAAAACAAAAGCTATAGCTGTAAACTATGTACGTACCCCCACATGAATTTGTCCAGCAATAACCATATTAGTGGGGACATGATAAAATTAAGTATTTAGGAGTAAAGGTTAAAAGGATTCTGTTATGACAGCTAAGGATATGTGAAAAGAGACTAAACAAAAGGTAATAAAAAACTGAGAAACTGGAAGCTCTTGTTTATGGATATGGATAGCAAAGCACAAGAATTGAAAATGTTTTTAGTCCCTTTAGTTTTGTATACAGGTCAAGCATATTTTCATCAACCAGGGAGAGAAAGGTAATAGTAGAAAGAGGCCAAGAAGACATTTGAACTGCAGGCTAGAGACTGCCTTTCCTGTCAGGATTGATATCAGACTAGGCAAAAAGAAAGGGACAGGGGAATCCTAAGGAAAGACCTGGTCTGATAGAGTTTTTGAATTGAATCTAGGGAAGAAACTACTGTTAAAAAGGAATAATTATTAGGGTATATAAAATATTGCACGATAACCGTAGGAATCAATCAGAGGAAGTTAGAGAAGATTGGTAAGAGAGACTGGATAAGCTTTTCACAAGGAAACAATGGAATGATGTACTTGTAGCTCCCAAATATGCAACAAAGTCTAGAAGATTTAGGATTTTTGCTTGGAAGTGTTTGCATATGTGTTTTTATACCTCAAAGAGACCACAAAGAATTTTTCATCAGGTAGACGGCAAATGTTGAAGGTATGATGGGGAAGAAAGAGATAACTGAGACAATATGTTTTGGGAGTGTAATGAGTTAGCAGACTTTAAAAATTCCCTATAGAGCACCCAGTCAGAAATATTGGTTCAGCAAATGGGTGTAACTAAGGAAATCATTTTTTTGAGCTGGTTTACAGAAAATGAATTTCCTAGACATAGTGTAAGGTATTGTTAAGTTTAATTCTAGTGGCTGACAAAAAAATAATTACTACAAAATGGAAATCAAAGTCTTACCAACCATATTTGAAGTGGTGAATATTGTAACATAGATAAAAGAACTGGAAGTGTTTTTTTATTTATATAATATGTTTTCCTATGTCTTTAGTGATAATTCAATAAAGGTGTTAAAAATAACTCCATACTTCCTTACATTAAGGCATTCTAAGGCCCTACTCACAAGCCATATTTTTGCCCCTGACAGACATAACTATTTTCGATGATCATTGTCTTCTTCGCCGATGTTGAGTACCTGTTCCTGTAATAACTGAATCTCCAGCTACTAGTGCATAATTTCTCAGCAGATCCAAGGAATCTTGCACTTCTAATTCAGTAATGTCTCTTCTGTCAGTTGTTGCAAAAGAATGATCTTCATCACCATTAGTTATATTAATCTCACCGCTTTCATTTCTAAGCATACATTTGTCATCTAGCCGAGTTTGTACTTCCTCAGCCTGCGTTGTGTTGTCATTTTCATTTTTTTTTCTTCTTTTTTCTTACATGAATGCTCTTTAGTTCTTCCAAGTTCAATTTAGATTTCTTCCTGTTTGCTTGACTCTTGCCTCTTTTTTCTGTCTCTGGAAATTATGTCAAGTTTTGTGATTATAGACATTGATTTCTTTCTCTTCCTTATTATGACTTGTGAACTTACTCATTTATTTCTTTTTTTTTTATTATTTTCTTTTGCATGCTCTGAATCCTCAGATTGTTGGGTATGTGTATGCTGAATTCCAAAGCTGTCATTTGTAGCATCGTGTTTAATAAGGATGTGTGATCTTTACAAGAAGAGGGCACTTCCATTCCTAAACATGTTCTATTTTCACTCTGTCTAATATTACATCTGATGTTGTTGCCTTCATTTACTCTTCAATGTATCGGTTTTGGATCTGAGCATCGGATTCAACTTGGCTGTATACAGAGCTGTAGGCTCCAACATCTGAGCTCTTCCCCTACCCATGATGCTCCTATCCTCCAAATTCTTCAGATCTCATTTACTGTGTTTCACTAAGCATCTTGTTCTCGACATTCTGAGCTCCTCAGGGAATTTTTCCTTCAGTGAGTGACATTCTCTAAAAAAATTCAAGTTTTTGATTAGTACTGTTGCTTTACCCTTCACTTGCTTTTCTTCCTCTGTTTTTTGTCAGGGAAAGACTTTTTTTGTGGTCTCTTTCCTCCCCTTCTCTACCCTGTCCCCTTCGATTATTTAGCTAGACATCTTTGTATCACTACGTCTTTATATAATGTCTTGTTTTCTATTGTTAAAAAAAAAACAGCAGTTTCTTTTCTCTGTGCTTAGTTTTTTAAGGCCAGTTGCTTATTGTTGTATTCTTTGCTTCTGCTGCTGTTGTTGTTGTTATTGTAAGAGCATGGCCGAGCCTAAATCCGCTGAGATTAAAAAGTGCAGTACATGTGGGCAGAAAATCCCACTTTCTGATGCACATGCTGAATGTGTTGTTTGTTTAGCGGTGGTTCATCTTGACTCCGCATGTACTATCTGGGCCATTTTCAACCAGCGGGCACTCATTGACCATCAGAACAAACTCATTCTGAAGGGTCTTCTTCTAAGTTCCTCTTCGTCAGCCACCCCTTCCACTTCAGGGGCTCAATCCCCCACTAAGAAGCACAAAGATAGGACAAGATCCCCCAGCAGATCTTGCCTCTCCGAGGATCCTCCCGCCAAAATTCAGAGGCCTTCGGATCCGACTGCTCCAGCTCCGATAGTCATTCAAGCCTCCCCTCCTCGTCAGAGCCATAGTTTCTCCATCAACTCTGTGTCTTCGAGACCTAAGTCCTCTCCCTTGCAGCAGCCTAGGCCCTCTTCCAGGCCTGCTTCGGTGGCTTCCACTGTTAGGTCCTCCCGTTGCATCTCCAAAGCTGAGGTGGACAGTATGATGGTGAAATTCTGTAAGGCACAAATCCAGCTTGGGATCTTGCCTGCTCCTTCCCCTCCTGGATCCGCGAGCAGCATCCTTCCCTTCACTCCTATTGCTTCTTCTCCAATCCAACCCAGATTTCAGAGTTATTGGGTCCAAGCCTTCCTAAGCTCAGAAGTACAGTTACCTCAACACCAGCGGTCTCCTGATCTCACCCGGCTCTGACAGTTTCGGATCCTAGCGATTCTCTGAGCTGTATCTTCGGCACCGGTTCCAAGGGGTTGACGTCGGCTACAAAATTTTAAGAGCTGTCTCTTCCTGTTGGGACTTCAGCATTTGACAGCTATGCTCCAACTCTCCACTTGGATCTGGGAGTGGTTGGGGCTCACAGAGCTGCAACATCGACACCTTCGGCTCTGGTGAGGGTGCCTGGGGTGTCCTGATCTCCCTCAGCTTTTGAGGTGGTAGAGAAGGTTCTCTCTGCACCCAGAAGAACCTCAACTCTGCCTGCTTTGGACTCTGCCCCCCCCCCTCCAGCTGCATCTGTGCCTGAGACATCTACTCTGTCCCCTCTGGGACAGCCTGCCCAGAAGAACTTCCAGCCTACTTCTCATTTGAAACCCCCAGAGTCTTACAATACCTCTCCAGAACACCCCATCGATGAAGAGGTCCCTTGAAAGCATACATGTAAAAGGAGACACCTGAATTCCCCTTTAGAATCCCTCACTGAGGATACTGATCTCTGTGAAGGAGAAGGGTTCCCAGATCTCCACCTGAGGATGTCTCATTTGGAGACATCATGGAAATTCTTCACCAAAAGGGTGGTTAGTCTTCCAAAAGTGCAAAACAAACACACTGACAGACTGCAGTACAGGGAGTGGAATATGGGCACATCCTTTTGAGGATGGAAAGTAGATGTATTATTAACTTTGGGACACTTTGGCCCCATAGGCTTAATATTGAGTTAGATTTGCATGTATAAGATGAGATATTTTTTTTATAATTCTAAATGATGCATATGTATCTTTTTGCATTAGTGTTGGAAATATTAGGTAGTCATGTCATTGTATTATGTTAAGTGTATTAGGCAGTATTATTTGATGTTTATGCACTTTAAATCATTGTGACTCACTGAATAATTAATTATTGCATAGTTTAATTGAATAACTGATGCAATGAAATGTATTTAAACTGCACCATTCTGGTGAAAAATTATTCCCTGGAAGGCTTTATGCTGAAGTACTAGGAGCACAGTAAATTGGATGGTGGCCGTTTCTCCAGTTGTCAGTGTGTTTTTTTTTGCATCATTGGTGAGCTAGTTCATGGTGGAGTGGTTTTGGAGTACTTTTGGCAACATGTCGTTAGCTGGAGTTTCGGATGGTGGGGACATATCTAATTCCAATTTTAATTCTGTGTCCAGTTGAATGGTTAACTTTCTTTCCTGTACTGAAATGTGGAGAGAAAGGGATGTGAAGTTAGCTGCATCTGATCTATGGTCCTGTGTTGAGCTGGGTGACCAGTTGGCAACAAGGTATGAGAGACTGGAACGTTTACTCATTAAGAAAGTGTCTATATTATGACACTCGTCTGTTGGAAAAATATATCAGTTTGAACTTAACCCCTCTGGGTTTAAGGGTGGATAAGCTTCCAGCCTCTGAATTCTCAGAAGCTGATTTATTTGAAGAATGGAAGAACATTTATTTACGGTGCACTTTAGGGTGGCTTAAGGTGCTTGTTATACACAATAACCGACTCCAGAAACAAGTGAGGAGTTACATTTTGGAGCTCCAAGATGAGCTTAAGGTGGAGACGACGACAACCGTATTTAATAAAAGAATGAAGGATATCCAGCCAGGGTGGGCAAAGCTGAGGCCGAAATTTTAGAAAGAAAACCTAGTAAACTAGATAGAGACGATCGAGATTATAAAAATAATTTTATTTTTCAATGGCAGAGGAAACCCAGGCGAAGCATGTCCACCTTAAAAAACATGGCCATAAGATCTCTGAGTTCACGAGAATCGTCATTCTCATTCACAGAAGTAAGTACCAGCAGTAATGGCAGAAAGAGTGTTTCGTTTGAAGAGTTGAGTGAAGGAGGTGTTCAACAAGCTGAACAGAATAGTATTCAACATGTCAGTCCACAGCAGACGAGAAGCAAGCACAGTCGGAGATGGCAGAACAGGAAGAAGTGAAGGGAGTACAAGAATTGGATATTTTGGACAATGTTACTTGTGTTGCACCTGTTGTATTTAATGAGGAACGTGATTTTGAAAATACCAGTTATGTCTTGAATAATTTAAATGATCAGGATCAATCCGTGAGTCAGGGTGAAATGCTGAATGTAATTAATTTATCAGATCTACAAATAGATAATAGCATGCATAGTCTTTTAATGAAAGGAGTAAAATTTGTGCCTACTTATTTTCCAACTTTGGCTGACATTATGTTAAAGATAGGTTCTTTTTTGTCACAAACTGCATTTAAAAGCATTTTTTTTCTAAAAAACATGCAAACAGTGTGAATTGTAATGCAGCTTGTAGTGTGGATGATGAAGAACACTGATTTGTCTCTGCATGAGAATGAATTTGTGGATATTTTCATGGATGAATGTGAATGACATTGTTGGTGGTTTTTCATACAGAACAGGCTATGGGAAATTAACTATTGCTAACGTCCCTTATGTCAGCCCTTTTAACCTTCCTAGGACAGTTTCAGCTGTAATAAATTTTGAGAAGGTGTTATACAAACAAGTGCAAGTGGAATATAAAAAGGTTTTTGACAGTTACAAGCCTTATAATTTGAGAAAGCATGAACAGACTGCATTGAGGCAGTTGCGAAGTTTAAACAGGATTATGTTTTTTCACAAGCTGACAAGAGGGGTAATTGGGTATTAATGTTTAGACTTGGATACAACAACATGGTGGAAGATTTATTACATGAAGATGCCATCCCCAAAGTACACAAAGACTTGTTGAATCCTCCTGGGAGGCCCATAGTGTCAGGGTTAGGGGGGATATTTCCAGACTATAGGTATTTTTCTGGATGCACAGTTAAAGGAACATCTGAATTGAGCCCCCTCACATATTAAGAATGGTAAAGAGCTATCAGACGCTATGGGAGGCAGAGAATGGCAGGATGATTTTTTCTGGGCAACTGTTGATGTCCTTTGTATACTAACATTTCTCATTGTTGGGGCCTAGAAGCAGTAGCTAGGTTATTGGGGGAAGGTCCTAGAACTAATTACATATTACAGCTCTTAGAGTTTGCACTAACACAACATTTTCAGGTTTGAAGACGCTTATTTTCTACAAAAAAACAGGTACAACTATGGGGGCATCGTACTCCCCATCATATGCCATCATTTTTATGTTTTTTTTTGAGGATAGTTATGTTTATAGGAATACATATTTTGCACAAAATGTTTTAGTTTTTAAACGATATATTGATTTTTTTTTTGTGTGTAGAGGGGAAATTAGTCTTTTTGAACAGTTTATGTTGGAAGTGAATCAGAATCAATATGGTATCACATTATCTTACCAAATCCATAGGGATAAGATACATTTCCTAGATTTGGAGTTTTTTGTTGATAAGAATAGATTAGTGTCTTTCAGGCCATTCTATAAGAAAACAGCAGCTAACAATTTTGTGAGTGCAGACAGTATGCATCCAGAACATTTGCTTAATTCTCTTCCTTTTTGAGAATTTAAGCGTACTGGGGACAATGTTTATGACAAGACCACATTAGATGAAGAATTTAATGTTGTTAGATCCAAGTTAGCCATTAGGGGGTATTCTAGACAGGTGTTAACAAAAGGCTGAAGAGAGAGCCAGAAAACAGATTACCCCTTTGAGAACAGGGGGCCGTAGGATATGTTATGGGTATGAAGATTCCAAAAAAGCATCTGAGGATGATATTTTTTGTTAACAAATTTTCCCCATTTTCAGCAACATTAAAGGCATTGGTGCATAGGTTTTGGCCTGTCATCCAGCAGGATGATGAAGTGGGCAATGTATTTATTGGCAGAGTTATATTTTCACATAGCAGATTTTATAATTTAAAGGAATTACTTAACACTAGGGTCACTTGCAGGGGGGAAGAACATTTAAACACAGTAGGCACTTTCAGATGTGGGAGGTGCAAGGTGTCTGACAAAGTTAGAAATATTTCAGGTAGTTTGATCAATGGAAAAAAGTTTACAGCTTTGGGATCCTATAGTTGTAGCAGCAGTGGGGTGGTTAATGCCATTGGATGTGATTGTCAACCTGTAAAATGGTATGTAGGTCAAACCAGAAGAGTGGTTAAAAGAAGAATTATGGAGCATTTGGGGGATGTGAGGAATGCCAGCTTAAACAATCCAGTTGCCCAACATTTTCATGCTGTTCATAATGGGAACACCAGTAGTTTATTTTTTACTGTTTTAAATAAACCTTCTGCAGTACAGGGAGTAGAATGTAGGTGCATCCTTTTGAGGATGGAAAGTAGATATATTATTAACTTTGGGACACTTTGGCCCCATGGGCTTAACATGGAGTTAGATTTGCATGTATAAGATGAGATATATTTTTTTATAATTCAAAATGATGCATATGTATGTTTTTGTATTAGTGTTGAAAATATTAGGTAGGCATGTCATTATATTATGTTAAGTGTATTAGGCAGTATTATTTGATGTTTATACACTTTAAATCATCGTGACTCACTGAATAATTAATAATTGCATAGTTTAATTGAATACTTGATGCAATGAAATGTATTTAAACTGCACCATTCTAGTGAGAAGTTATTCCCTGGAAGGCTTTATGCCGAAGTACTAGGAGCATAGTAAACTGGATGGTGACCATTTCTCCAGTTGTCAGTGTGTTTTTTTTTTGCATCATTGGTGAGCTGGTTTGTGGTGGAGTGGTTTTGGAGTAGTCTTCCAAAAGCCCTAATCCAGAGGAATCGGTGCTTCTGGAAGCCTTTCGATCAGGCCCATCTACTTCTTGGGTGTCCCTCCCCAGTAGACCCTCTTATCAACCTTGTGTCCCACAGGGAGTGGAAGGAAATGGACACAGTAGAACCTATCCCTAAGTAGCCCAATAAGATCCTTAGTGTCCCTTCTGATCATCCAAATTGGAGAGAAGAGATTCCAGCCAATGCCATGGTGGTTGCAGCCGCCACCACCAAAAAGGAGCTAGCCCAGCAGAGCTCCACTGTCCATCCCCTAACAGGGAGTCTAGGGTTTTGGATAGGTTCAGAAAGTGGATTTATGCTTCAGCAGCCTTTGCATTGTGAGCTGCACTACCTAGCACATGTAACCAAGCTACAGAGGGACTTGGTTAAGGAACTCTTTAGCTCGGCCCCAGGGTCCATGTCTGCCAAAGAACAGAAATCCTATTCCTCAAGAATGACAACCCTTCAGTCTATTTCCAACACATCCATGAGGTTAATCTCTCATGTGGCAGAGGGTGCCTCATGGGCAGTCGGATCAGGCATTGCGGTCAGATGTCATACGTGGATGCGACTGTATAATTTTTCAGAACCCTATAAGGTGTCTTTTGTTAATGCTCCCTTCGATGGAGCAACCTTTTTTGCTCCAGTGGTTAAAGACACACTCTCCCAAAGTGAAAAGGAAGGAAAGACCTTATCTGCCATTGGAAAACATTTCTCTACCCCACAGTGGTCCTTTCCAGGAACCAGCGTGGAGGTAAGAAACTGTGGTTCTGTAAATAGCAGCATCCTTTCCAGGATTCACAAGGGGACCTTTCTCCCAGAGATAGAGGGGGGAAATGGTTATAACAGATGCCACCCTCGTGGCAGAGGGGGTCCAGTGAGTTAAGGGTCTCAAGATTCTTTCTTGGACAGGCCTAATCTGCAGTCCTGAAGCATTGCCCGACTGCTCTACTCTGGAGGCAGTTGGGGGAATGTGTGGCTGTACACCCAACAGTCTGAGAAGCCATCACAAAAGATCTTTGAGCATTAAAGATTATATCCAGAGGCTATTCTATACCCTTTTCCCATAAACCTCCTCCAAGGAAGATCCTCCTTGATGTTCCACCCAATCAGTGGGAGGCTGCAGCATTAGAGATTGCAGAGCTGCTCTCAGAAAGACTCCTCCAAAATGCCCCCTCATACCAGCTGAGATCCGGCTTTTACTCAAGATTCTGTTTAGTGTCCAAAAAGACGGGGGACCTCAGACCCATTCTGGATTTTACTTCCCTAAACAAGTCAGCTGCCAACTCAAATTTCCGAATGGTCTTGCTACAGTCCATTCTGCCCTTCCTGCAGAAGGATGACTGGATATGCTCTATATAGACCTACAGGATGCATACTATCACATCAAGATGAGCAGGTGCTCCAGAAGGTATCTCTGCTTTAGTCTGGGAGCCAGTCACTACCAATTTTGAGCACTGCCCTTTGGTCTCACCACAGCTTCCAGGGTGTTCACCTGAGACTGCAAGGATTCCAGGTATTTCCCTACCTAAACGATTAGCTCCTAACTGCTCCCACCAGAAATCAACTGCTTCAAGCCAGAGAATACCTACTTCAGCTAGCTTTAACCTTGGACATATTTATCAGTTTAAACAAATCCCATCTGATTCCAGTTCAGGTCATAGACATTATCAGAGCTCTCTAGGACACCCCTCAGTCCCTAGCTATTCTTACTCCTGACAGAATATCCAGTCTGAGACCTCAAGTCAGACAGATTATGGACACTCCTTTCCCCCAAGCCAGTCTTGTTCTTCAGGCCTTGGGGTCCATGGTGGCAACAATCACTCTGGTACCCCTGACCCGACTTCACATGAGTGCTTTACTGGAACCTAGCTGTGCAATGGTCACTTCAGTGTTACCCTCTGAACTACCGTATCAGGATCTCTCAGGCAAACATATCTCTCATCTGGTGGATACAATCAGACCTTCTCCAGGGCCGGTCTTTTATCCTTCCTCTCCCCTTGGGCACTCTGATCATGGATGCTTCCCAACTCTGGTGGAGGGGGACATTATCTAGGACAGACAGTTCAAGGCATGTGGTCCCCCATGGAGACCAATTTGCATATAAATGTTCTGGAGATGAGAGCAGTGCTTCTCATGTTGGAGGCTTTCCACTTTTCTCTTCCCACCGGAACTATATTCAGACAGATAACATGTCATTAGTCTGGTACATTATCAAGCAAGGAGGAACCAGGTCTTATCCCTTGTGTTGGGAGACCATGAGGTTGTGGCAATGGGTGAGCTCTTCGAACCACTTTCTGATAGCGATGCACATTCCAGGGAAGTCAAACATCCTAGCAGATAAGCTCAGCAGGACCATCCTGATGCCTCATGAGTGGTCTCTAAATCCTGCAGTGGCAAATATGATCTTCCACAGATGGGGTTAGCCTTGCTGCAACCTGTTCGTGTCTCCCTCCAACACCAAGTGCAGCGAGTTTTCTGCCTTGATCATTCCACAGGGGCAGTCACAGAGAGATGCTCTAGTCCATGCTTGGCCCTGCAGTCTATGCTTTCCTGTTCATTCCCAAATGTCTACAGAAAGCACAGAGGTTGAAGTGCCAAGTCATCCTCATTGCCCCTTTTTGGCCCCATCAAGTGTGGTTCCCCTTTCTTTGGTCTCACCTGGTTTGTCCACCTTGGATTCTGGAGGCCTCTCCAGATCTCTTGTGCCATCCTTCGGGACACTCACATCCAGAGCTCCTGAACTTGAAACTAACCACTTGGTATCTCCACTTACAATGATGGGTAGAAATCCTGGACTTTCCTCCCCAGTTAGAAAAATTTTGGTTGCGGCTCACAAACCGTCCACTATGAAGCTTTACGACAGTAAGTGAAGAGGTTCTCTATCTGGGATCATCAGAACAATTTAGACCCCTTTTCTGTGCCGGTGTCTGTAGTTTTTGACTTGTTTGCTCATCTTTTTAATAACGGTGCAAGTTTTTCTACGATTAAGGTACATCTTGCTCCCATTTCCAATTTTCATGTAGGGGAGAACTCTTTTTCCCTAGCTTCTTCTAAACTATGCAATGTCTTCCTGAAGGGTACCTTTCTCCTATGTCATCCTATCAAGGATCCTGCCCTTCCTTGGGACCTCACTTTAGTTCTTCAGGCTTTAGTCTCATCCCCTTTTGAACCTGCAGTGAAAGGAGCCTTGAAGTTCCTTACCTGGAAAACTATTTTCTTGGTGGCTATTACTTCCTCTAAGAGGGTTTCTGAGCTACAGGCTTTGTCTTGCAAACCTTCATATATGATTTTTCACAAGGACAGTTACCTTACCTACTAATCCCTCCTTTTTGCCCAAGGTCGCTTCTTAGGCTAACTTAAACCAAGTCATCAATCTTCCAGTTTTCTTTCTTAACTTTCAAAACAAGGGAAAGTATCTTTTCCATACTTTGGATGTGCATAGACAACTACATTTTATTTGGACAGAACGAAAACATTTAGGAAATCTGACCAGCTTTATCTTTAAGTCCATATTAGGTAAACCAGTTTCCAAGGTTATGCTAGCCCATTGGATTACCAGTTTTATCAAACTTGCTTATTCCTTCAAGGGCATTTCCTTACTTGGTCATATTAAAGCCCATTCTACCAGATCTGTTTCTACTTCTTCAGCCTTTTGGTCAAAACTTCCCATAGATGAAATTTGTGCAGCTGCTACATGGTCCAACCATCATACTGTTCCTTTATTTCCCATTGCAAGCTGGATATTATTTCCAGGTCAAGGGCGTCTTTTGGTTCTACTGTGCTCCAGAATATCCTTTCTTGAGGGCCTCCCAAATTCCTGTAGTAGCTGGGGACTCTGTCCCATCGGTTGAAGAGCAAATGAAGACAACATCAGAAAAATAAATTATTTACTCGACATAATGTTCCAGTTGTGTTGTCTCTCACTTGCTCTTCAGCCTTCCCTCCCTACATCCCCCTGCCTTTTCAAGGACCTAACAGATATTTTTTGGACAGATACTTCTGTTTCCCTTTTGAACTCCTGAAGTATCCTAGCTTGGCTGATTCATTTATCCTAAGTAATTTGTTTTTGCCTTTTGGTATTATAATTATGTGATGTACTAGGTTGCAGCAAACTTGATCTGAGGGATTTGGAGGAAAGGATCATCATGGGTAGGGGAGGAGCTCAGATGTTGGAGCTTACAGCTTTGGTATATGGCTGAGTCTGTTTCGATGCTCAGATCCGAAACCCATAGGTTGAAGAGCAAATGAGAGGCAACAACACAGATGGAACGTTATGGTGAGTACATAACTTCTTTTTTATGTCATCAGTTTAGTCATTAATATATGTAACAACTGTTTACTAAACTGTGCCAATTACTCGTGGCCTTAAGTTAAACGCAAAAAAATGTATTATCATACCATTCGGCAAATACATGGCCCCTACTGATTGCAACATCAACAGCAACCCCCTAAGCACACAACCTGTAGTGAGAGACATTGGTACTCAGGTTAACAACAATCTCACATTCGACCATCATATAGCAGCTGTGGTCAAAAAAGCCTATTACTTGGTTCATCTCATAAGTAAAGGGATTGCATCCAGAAAAAAGGAGGTTATTACCTCTCTCTACTCATCCCTCATTAGGCCAGTAATGGAGTATAACGCCCCATTTGGTATGTACCTCTCCAAGCACCTGCACCAAATGGAAAAGCCACAGAAATACCTCACAAAGAGAATCCATGGCCTCCAGCACCTGTCCTATGCAGACAGGCTCAAATCACTATCACTCTTCTCGGTATTGTACAGATTGCTCAGAGGTGATCTTTGTCTCGCCTACAAGGCAATATCAAATATCGAACCCTGCCCTACTAGAGATGCTCAATATCCATAACTCTAACTCTTCGCGCATTACCTGCTTGAAAGGCCTAAATTTAGTATGCAACATCAACAAAACCTGCTGGAGAGACAGGTTTGTCTCCCAGAGGCTGTCCCGTGTCTGGAATAGACTTTCCATGCATGTCAAACAAAGTACCTCACTGACCCTCTACAAGTGCAACCTTGATGAGTGGCTGGAAAACTACAGATTTGTCCCAGGGGTTCCATCTCTGTCGCTCATTGACAAGGGTGGCATGCGCTGACTGAGGTTTCTTTTTTGGAGATAAACTCTTTTGTTGGCTTGTAAGGGCCCCAGGGCCATTAGCCTAGTAACTTCGTAACCTCCTATGATCCTAAGTGCAGTCATTTTCAATAGGTCTAGCTGAACTATTAATAACAGTAAGCAAATAATCCAAATTTTGACATGAAGAACACAAGCCTCCAGTGTTCCATATTGCTTTTGTGTGTGTGTGTGTGTGTGTGTGTGTGTGTGTATATATATATATATATATATCTGTATATATATATATATATATATATATATATATATATATATATATATATAAACACACACAAAGTTTAGTAAACTTGGTAACATACTTGTGCTTCAGCAAATCAGTAATGGCATACTCAATTAAATAATCCATTCTCGACTACAAATAATTAAAGTAAAGAACTTTAAAAGAAAAAAAATGAAGTCAGTGACCAAAAAATTCAAAGAATTAAAGCAGTTAGTAATTTAAGTCAAATTATGGGAGTAAATCACACAAGTCATATGCTATTATTAGATAATGTAGGAACAATCCATCTTTAATAAACCAACAGTTTTAGCGCTTTCATCTCGTGATAGAGACTTCATCAGAAACAATTAACCACATTTAATTAAACATTTATATAGTGTTTGAATCAATGACATCACATAATAATTAACATTTAAACCAACACGGGGCACACGGATGAATGGGTGGAGGAAGGGATGGGCATACAAAATCCAGAGGAAAGGGATTTTCCCACTTATTACAACAAGAAAGGGGAATACAACAGAACTTACTATCCCCAGAAAAGAAATCAGTTTCCCCATCCCATGAATGCATACTAGACCCGGACACTTTTGACATTCCTTCTATACCAGAAGAAAATATTGTTTTTAAAAGAGGAGGTTTCACTATTTACAATTACTCGGATTTGACTATTACTGATGACCATTTTAACCTTTTTTCAAAGGGCATCAAGTTTATTCCATCTAATAGAGGTGATCTTGTAGAAAATATAGAAGCTTTGAAGCTTTTTGTGAGAAAATTAAACTTAGAGATACTCTTAGAACCTTTGCAGGACAATGTTAGAAACACTACAGACATGGACAAGAGATTAAAAAAGAAGAGTGTGTATAATCCACCTTTACATCCCTTACTGGAAACTTATGAAAAATTGGTCTTGGAAGATATATATAATGAATTCAAACAAAATTATAGGTTGGATTATTGGAATTTAACCAAGAATGAGTTTAATTTACTATGTGACTTAAGAAATGATCACAGCATTCGCATTATGGTTCCCGACAAAGGTGGGGGAATTGCAATTTTCAAGAGTATGGATTATTCCAACGCCATGCAAAATTTATTATTTGACGAGAATACTTATAGTCACACTTCCAAAAATCAAATCAACATTTCTTATTCCAGAATCAATAGTTATTTAGAGGAATATCTTTTGGAAGGGAGAATTAGTCCTAGTGAGTATGACTTTCTTTCTACAAAATTTCCTAAAATTCCGGTATTTTTTGGAATACCAAAAATACATAAGGATATTTTTAGGCCTCCTTTCAGACCAATAGTGGCGGCTAAGGGATCTAAAACACATTCACTATCTGTATTCATTGATTCTTATATACAACATGTAGTTCACAAGACCCCTCATTTATTAAAAGATTCATGGGAATTTCTAAAAAGTGTCAAACAAGATTTATTTCAAGATGATGTTCTGTTTTTAACCATAGACATTAAGGACTTGTTCACATGTATTCCCAAAAATGAAGGGATGACTTTGTTTGAGGAAGTACTATTTAAATTCTCGGACCTTGAGAATGATAAGGTAAATTTAATATGTGAATTGATGAACATAGTTCTTGAAAACAATTTCTTATGTTTCGAAGGGGAATTTTATCAACAAGTTACTGGTGTACCTATGGGTGCTACTTGTTCACCAGTATATTCCAATTTGGTCCTATTAGGATGGGAAACACAATATGTATTTGATGGCCCATTTTGGCCCCATATTAAACTATATCTCCGATACCTGGATGACATTTTTATTTTGTGGGGAGGCCGTGAAGAAGAAATCATTAATTTTATAGACTACATCAATTGTAGTACTGCCTTCCTTTCTTTTACTTTTCAATACAACACAATGAGTATTAATTATCTTGACACTTTTTATTATCAAAGACAAATCTAACAAACAGTTTAAATCAAAAATATTCAGAAAGAAAACATTCTGTAATGCCTACTTACATTTTGAGAGCTACCATCCTATATCACAAAAGGTTAGTATAATAAAAGGGCAAGCTATTAGAATTGCCAGGATGACCTCCCACAAAGAAGACCTGGAATATGAATTCACTTTGTTAAGAGAAATGTTTTTGGAGAGATTTGATTAATTCCACTCTACAAAATGTTTACCATCAATGGGGTCAAAAATACATCCCCCTATTAGGTTCTTCTGAAAACACTACAGTCGGGGGAGAAAACATTCATGATTTTAACACCACTTGTGTTTTAACATATAACACAAGAACCCCTGCTATCAAAAATATTTTCCAAAAGAATTGGAATATTTTCAGATCAAATGATGGTATATACAAGAAATTGGGTAATACACCCAGATGTGTCAACAAAATGGGTTTCAATATGAAAAAACTTTTGGAATACAAAAGACCTAATACTTTCCAAAACAAGGTACAAAAAGATGTGGCATGTGTCACTATTGTTCTTATATTTGTGTTGAGCCAACTTTAATATTAAACAACATTATGAACAACAAGGTACATTTACAAAATGGTAATTGTAACACCAGAGGAGTGGTATACCTGGCTTTGTGTTGTACCTGTAAATATTTTTATGAAGGCAAGACTGAACAACTTCTTAAAAACAGAATTTATGAGCATCTAAATGATATTAAGAATCACAAGAACACTAATGCTCTGTATAAACATAGCACCTCTTGTGTTGAATTCAAGAAATTTGTCTTTGGTATTTTAGACACTATAAAAATAGATACCAGGGGCGGTGACTGGAAAAACTTGTTAAAAAAGAAGGAAAGCCAATGGCAGTTTAGATTGGCTTCTATGTTTCCCCCAGGACTAAATGAAACTGTGTCATTAGTACCATTACTTATTGAAAGGGCTAACAATATTTGAATAACATATACATATATATATATATATATATATATATATATATATATATATATATATATATTTTTTTTTTATATACACTATTTTTTTACATTTTAAAGTTGAAATGTTCAATTGGAACAAGTTTACATATTTACACATTAGTTGAGATTTTTTACACAATTTTTTATATAACTTACATAATATATTTATTTATTATTTATTATTCAGAAGTTTATTATTATATAACAAGGTATTTTAATAAAGTTTGTAAACTAAATTTTGTGTTTTAAATAAGACTCAAGGTGCCATTATATACTAATATGAAATTTTACAACAATACAATAGGTATATACATTTAATAATATACAGTCTAGCTTCATATACATTTTTAGGTTGGTGTTGGTTTAAATGTTAATTATTATGTGATGTCATTGATTCAAACACTATATAAATGTTTAATTAAATGTGGTTAATTGTTTCTGATGAAGTCTCTATCACGAGATGAAAGCGCTAAAACTGTTGGTTTATTAAAGATGGATTGTTCCTACATTATCTAATTGGCGTCCTGGATTCCTGGTTCATATGGATTTATTTTACTGGTTTTTCTAGTTTATATTTGTGACATATGCTATTATTGTTCATAAATAAGTAATTCATAAAGCAGTCATTTTGACTTGTCCAGTTGTGCCAGTCATATTAAACGCTGGACTACCATTTATGTTGTGGGCAAAAGTGAGCAATATCTTCTGCTCACAATGTCTTGCAGTCACACCTCTACATAACAGTAAAAATCAGAGGTACAAATAAAATATAAATCAGAATAAATCTTCTCCTGCCAAGCAGTTGTACAGTAAATCACAAACCAGTACTGGATGGTTTTTGATAAGCTCTGGTATTTGGGAGCTCTCAGCAAATATCTGACCTTGTTTTCTGCAAACTGTTACAATTTTTTTAACACCTTATTAAATTGTCGCAAAGACATAGGCAAAAACAAATCATATTAACTTGTTTCCAGTTACATACATTATACATCACATATGTTCCTTTTTTATAGCTATCCTCAGTCCAGCATTATATAAATTGTTTAATTCCTGCCTTGCGTTAAACCTTACTCCTCCTCCTGAACATTATTCTGCATGTATTGTTCCCACAACTTCTGTTTATTTGTATGTAATTTGCTCCTTCTCTTTTCTAAATATTCCATTTCCAGTTATCTTATCTCTGTTACAATATTTACTACTTCAGATACAGTTGATTTAGACTTAAAATTCCATTTTCTAATAATTGCTTTTTGACAATCACCAGATTAAACTTAAGACCTTACTATGTCAAGGCAATTCAGATCTTGTGTCCCAGCTCACAAAAAAACATTTTCTTAGTTACACCCATTTCTCACCCAATATTTCTGACAGAGTACTATGTTGGGAATTTTTAAAAAGTCTGCCAACTCATTATACTCCCAAAATATAGGTTCCCAGTTTCGACTTTCCTCCCCATAACACCACCACCATTTGCCATCTACCTGAGGAAAAATTCTTTGGAGTTTGCTTGGGATGTAAGCTTGAGAATGCAAACACTTACAAGCAAAGATCTTAAACCATCTAGACTTATTTGCATACGTGGGAGCCATGCATATATCTTCCCATTTTGACTTTGTAAATTGCTTATCCAGTCTCTCTCTCCAGTCTTTTCTGACTTCCTCTGACTGATTCTTACAGTTGTCATGCAATATTTTGCATGCCATACTCATTATCACTTTTTTTAACAGCAGCTTCTGATCTAGATTCAACTAGAAATACCAACAAAGCAGGCCTTTCAATTAAGATTCTCCTGTCCCTTTCGTTTGGTTATATTCTGATATACCTGATAGGGAAGACAGACTGTAGCCTGTAGTACAAACCTCTTCTTAGCCTCATCCCACTCTGTTACCTTTTTTTTTTAATAATTATTTGTTACCAGTACATTGGGTCCTCCGCCATTTTCTCTAGTTAATTCCAGCCCTATCTTGCCTATTTTCTGTACCCCTACTTCTAGTCATCCCAATAGTCAAAATCTCCTTTCTCACTTCTCATACTGGCTTAGTTCTTAAAATACTTTATGCCACTTTAAGAATATAGTATGTATGGTTCTAATTATTTTCCGTAAGGATCCGTATCCAAATCACACTCTGTCTTTGTCTTGAACTTCCCCCTACTTCATTATCCATTTCCATTTTGAATTATAACCTTCTGCTTGTGTGATATATATTAGCCTTAACTGTGTACCTCTAAACAATCCCTTCAAATGAACTAATCCTAAATCACCTTGTTCTATTGGAAGGATCAACTTATCCAACTTAACTCTTGCCATCTTCCCCTCCCAGATAAATTCCTTCAACTCTTTATTAATTATTGCCCACAACTTCTTCTCTGGTTGTTAAAAATATGCCTGACCTGTATATAAAACTAAAGGGACCAAAAACATTTTCACTGCTTGTATATTAACTATCCATATCCAAAAAAAGAGCTTACAGTTTCTCAGTTTTTGTATTATTTTTTGTTTAGTCTTTTCCCATATCTTTACCTGCTGTAACAGAAGCCTTTGTAATCTATATTCCTAAATACTTTTTCTTATCATGTCACCATAAGTATGAGTATTGCTGAACCAATTTGTGTGTGGGTACGTAAATTATGGCTATAGCCTTTGTTTTATCTTAATTAATTTTATATCCTGTAAAGACTTGAAACTGGCTGAAGATGTTCCAGAGCACTGGGATGTGCTTTTTCCTGGATTTATCAGGTGCAAAATATTATCATCTGCAAATAATTACCAGACCAATTATATCCTTACATTTCTGTGTCCCTTATTTTATTTGTCAGTTGGGATCACTTCTGTGGCTCTGCTTGACAGGGGCACAGGAAAATAATTTTCTTGGGTGGCAAAAGACAGGGTACCATTTGGCTAGGCTTATATAGGCCCTAGGGCCAATAGCATAGTACCTACCTATGATCTAAATGTAAAGCAAATAATAAAGGGGAAATAGGACACTTCGTCCTGGTTCCTCTGTTTAAACACAACTTATCAGTGAGGACCCCTCCCATTTTAATTCTTGACTATGATCCTTCATATATCCTCCTAATTAATCTTATTATTGCATCAGGGAATGCAAATGTTTCCATTTTACTCATAAAATCCCAGCTTAGTCTATTGAATGCTTTCTCTGCATAAAGATAAACCAACAACAGTGGTACTTCCTTACATTCAGCTACCCCTCTGGGTCATCATTGTTCTATTAATGCTCTCAAATGTTTGCCTTCCCTCCACAAAACCACACTGATACATATATATCAATATTGGTAATGTTTTGTCATTCTTTTAGTTACTATAGGCATAAGCACTTTATAATCATGGTTTAAAATTGAAATGGGTGTACGTGAAGCTGGATCTGATGGGTCTTTAACATCTTTAGGTAATTCAGTCACCACAACTTTCTTCCAAAATGTTGGTGCTTCTCCTACTTTTAAAATACTGTTAGACAAAATCTTCCAGATCTTTGTCATTTTCACCACTTTCTTCCTTCCTAACTTCCAAACTTTCTCAGGAATACAAACTGTTCCTGGAGACTTCCCTGAAGATGAATTATACATCACCGTTTTCATCTCATCTCCTCCTGTCTTAACTGTTAGTTGCTTAGCCTCATCTAATCCTAACCGTGGCATAATTAAGTATTTCATAAATATTTCCAGTTGTGCTCTTTCTTGGATTCTACATCTGTCTGCTTTGTACAAAATTTCAGAAAATTTGTGAAATATGTTGAATACCTCTAAAGGATTTTTGGTTATTTTTCTCATTATATAATCCCTAAGTTTGGTGACAACCCATTCCATTTTCTGCTTCCTAAGCCATTGTACTAAAAGTTTTCTGTGTTCTAGATTTATTATCAAAAAATAGTTGCTTGACAGCAATCTTTCTAAACTCATGCAGTTATCTGGGTACTCCCTTATTTTCTCTTTAGCACTATGCATTTGCATCTCTATTTATTCTGTGAGATTTCCCTTATTCCATAATACTTTAACCGTTTTCACCCCTCTTAGTAGTTCCTATTTTTTAACCGTATCTCTTTTTGTTTTATCTCTGCCCTATTTTTAAACCTGATTTTCATTTTATCCCACTCACTAGCTATAAGTTCTGAAGATATTTCTGTCTTCCATAATAATTCTCGAATAATTTCCACTAACCATTCCTTAACTTTCCCATTTTTTTACGGGTAAGTGGGAAAGCATCAGTGTCTCATTTTTACTTCATTACCCTGCATTTTTATCTTAGTTTTTTATCTGTGTATGATCTTAAATAGTTATCAGATGTGTGTCAAAGCTTTCAATTAAATGTTCATTTTTGAGAAAATATAATGTCTCTCTAGTCTCACCTAGTTATTGTACCTTGGGGAGTCGCATGTAAATTCTGTTGGCATTCCTACTATTGAATTCCATCTTCCATACCAAATATTTTCATAAATTACTTCAGAAATCTACCCTGTTCTGTTACATTTTCCCTTCTTGGTCCCCCGATACATCCTCACCATTGCAAGTCAAGTTCCATTCCCCACCTATTAGTAATATTCTTTGCTGAAAGTTGATTATTTCTCCCAAAATTTTCTTAAGCTCTATAATAGCAGTTTTTGATGGAATACAAATACATGCCAAAGTAATCCTCCTCCCTTGCCAGCAGCCCCTTATCACCACAAATCTGCTACTGTTGCCTTTTTGTTTTTACTTTTCTGTCACTATTGGAGCCCCTCTAGCAATTAGAAAAATTATTCCCCTTTTTCTTTGTCCCCGATATTCTGCTGAATATCAATCCTGAATGTATTTCTTTGTCAAATTCCAGTGTTCATTTCTTTCCAAATGTGTCTCTTCTGGCATTGCTATTTGCACTGTGCATTTCTTAATATAATTCAGCACTCTGTACTTTTTATCTATACCTGTAAGGCCATTTACATTCCAATGTAATATGAATAGAGTAGCCATTATTATAAAAAGCTTTTGTTTCCACCTATTATACATGACAGGTTTTCTTGGAATGTGTATTTCCAACTTTTGTGTTACACGCACACACTGTTTGGCACGCAAGTCTTTTATACAGTTGTTTCTTCTCATCTCCATTTTAACCTATTTCACGTTTTTCAAGACTTTTTGTTTTAATGAAAACCCTCAAACAAATAACAAAATATGCTTTTAGAATGCCTGCATTCCCAGTTAACTCAGAACAAACACATAAAACTATGTCCATCTTCAGAAAATTACGTTTAACCTGCCAGATTGGAACAATTGTTCCAAGTCAACAGCTGGACCCATAGGTATTACTGAAACTAATATTAAGGTCACCCAATGCTGAACTATGCATGCTATAGCCAGTGTTCCCACTTACACTGATTGATGTTTGTTTTTTTCCTTATCTCTGTTCCCCTCCCTTATGTGAAAAACAGCTTGTAAGATTTCAGAAAACTTTAACTTATAGCCCTAAGAAAATGTGCACTGGCTATCTGTAAATAAATTCAAACTGTACACTGTTCTATTAAAAGAAGTAAATATTAAGACTACTAGGGAAGCTTGTATCTCTTATTCATTTCCCATAATTTCAAACTTTATTTTTCACTGAACTACTTGCCATTGTACCTTTAACTGTTGCATTTCCCTCGGAAAAGATTGGTCAGAACTCCCAAGATTAATTGCTTGCAGACTTCCAGGATGGTTGCATACTGATCAATAACTTAAATTCAGCTCTCCCACTGTGAAAACAGAAACTGTGAGACAAGAACCAGTGATATTTGTAAGCTTGAGTAAAATTCACTTACTGGCTAGTAAGTGCACTACCTGGATGTCTGCAAAGAAGAAGCTAAGAGAGCCTGAAAGAAAATCAACTAGAAAATGTGAAGAGAAAACACTGACTGGGAAGAATCCTGCTGCTGTTCAGCAAAAAGCAGTTCAAACTCCAGCTTTGGTGCAAGACATGGCTTCCAGTAATCTAGAGGAAAATAAGTCAAATAAGCTCAGAGCTGATTACAATAGATGAAACACTGAAGGCCTATATCAACCCAAGTAACAAAGGGCTTGAAAAAATGGAAAAAGCTTTAAGCAGTTACTCAGATGAGTTGATAAAACTGCAAAAATCAGAGGTCAAAATGAAGCAAAGGCTAGCTGAGTATGAGACTGCTCAAGAAGAGATGTTTCAAAAATGGTAGAATTAGAGGCTAGCACATACAGGGAAAATTTGAGAGTTTTTGCTGTACCAGGGAAACTACAAGGAACAGACTGTGTTAATGTTATGAAGGCACAAATAAGTAACTAACTGGTATTCCACAGCAGAAACTGTTAATTGAAAGGGCACACCATGTGTATGCTCCATATCTGTCCATGAGAAAGCAGCCAAGACTTTTATTAGTAAAGATGCAAACTTACTGTCAGAAAGAGTTGGTCTTGGCAAAACTGTGGCAAAAGTGCAAAGTATTCAAAGCTGGAGACAGTAGAGTGTTTGTGGAAAAGGATTATTCACTGTACACCAGGCAGATGAGAAAAAAATATTCCAGTAATCTGGAAATATCATGAGGTAGGTGTGAGATTTAAAACTGCTGTATCCAGTTGTCATCAGAATATTTTTTCCTGTAGGATCAAAGTCATTTTGTGATGCAGAGCAGGCTAAGGAGGAAATGCAAAAGTTTGTCCAACAAAAAATCAGCCATCAAACAGAAGGGGACTTTGCTTTTCATTCTTTTGATAATAAAGCTCATGGAGAGACTTTATCTGTGAAACCTTTTCACTGTTCCAAAGGAGAATGCTTAAGAAACAGAGGAAAGCACAGGATTAGAATAGTAAAGTATGTTTAATTGTTCTTATATGTGATTACGTTATTACAGCAAAGAGATGCCGTTTTCCCTTCCTCTTCTCTTTCTTTCTTCTTTTTGGTATTAAGAAGAGTAGGCATTACAGTGCAAAAAGAGAAGAAAAGCTAGGCAAAGCCATGTTTAAGTTAATAGGCTGTAATGTTCGATTATTGAGATTGGGGATGGGGTAAAAGTGATTAAGTCATAATATATGTAGAGCCAACATGTCTTCTCTTACTTTTGCATAGGTGAATTTCCGGATTAAGACCCTTGGCGTAATCTAATAAATTTTATGTGAAAACAAGTAAATATGGGAATACCAGATATAATCAAAAGTTTTCCTTTAGTAATAAATGTTTCAGCTTGTCTATTAGGCTGTAACAGAGGAGTACATATTTCTCTTACATTTTCGTGAAGGCAGGTTGATAGGGCAATAAAAGAACACTGGTTTCTTTGTGACAAAAAGTTAATGATTTCTGAAAATGTGTAAGTAGTTTTTGCATCTTGGAAAGGGAATAAAGATTAAAAAAGAGCAGTTATTGTAAGTAGAAGCAGAAGTAATGTGTTTCAGCATTTATAATCTCAATTTCAGGTTAATTAGGGCATGTGTTAGCAGATGTCTATTTGGCACAAATATTACTATTAGGAGGGCTAAACTTCATTATTTGAAGGTGTGCATATAGTTATGTAAGTTTGTATTAAATTAATAGGTTATGGGGTGTCCTGGGCGGTGTTTGTTTTTATAGGGTTTTTATTAAAACAAAAAATCTTATAAAATGTGACATAGTTTCCAATGTTGATGATGATCAAAAATGATGAAAAATGTATAAAGCATTAACCTGCCAGATATTAATGGGCACAGGTATCACAAAAGCTGGTAATAGACATTTAAAAAAACTGCCGTATATAGTAAATGGGTGTAATCACAAGTAATGCTGACACTTTCCATGTTATCTTGGAATGTGAATGGTATCAGAGCTATAGACAAAAAGGAAAGAATACTTAATTATGTTAAGAAATTCAGAGTGGAAATAGCAATGCTACAAGAGATACATTTGGAAAGAACTGAGCTTGTGAATTTGATAAAGAAATGTTTTCAAGATGGATATTCTACAAAATGTCAGGGGAAAGGAAAAAGGGATGTACTTATATTTATTGCTAGATGAGCTCTAATAGTGATAGAAGGGGGGAAAGATAGTAGTGGCAGATTTGTAGTAGTAAGGGGCTATTGGCAAGGGATGAGGATTGCACTGGCATGTATTTATATTCCACCTAAAACTGTTGTTTTGGAGCTTAAAAATTAGGAGACATCATCAGCTTTCAGCAACGAATATTACTTAAAGGTGGGGACTGGAATTTGATTTGCAACAATGAGGATGCTTAGAAGGGAAAATATAACAAGGGTAAATATCTGAAGAAATTAGTGAAAATGTTTGGTATGGAAGATATGAATTCCTTTGTAGGAACGCAGAGGGAATTTACTGTTATTCCCTAAGGTACAATAACTGGGCTAGACTTGACAGAAGTTATATTTCAAAGGAACATGTGCATTTAATTGAGAACTTTGATACACATCCAATAACTATTTCAGATCATGTGTCAATAATTTCTAATATAAAAATGCAGGGTAATGAAGTAAGGATGACGCATTGGTGCTTCCTCACCTACCTGTTAAAAACAGATAAATTTAAGAAATGGGTACTGGACATTGCCTGGGAGCTGTAAGGGAAGATAGAAAGTACTCTAGAAGTTATAGCTAATGAGTTGGATAAAATGAAAGTGGAGTTTAAAAACAGGGTAGAAATAAAAGAAAAAAAGATCTGGTTAAGAAGTAATAAATAATTAGAAAGGCTGACAAAGGTTGAAGTATTACAAAATAAGGCACATCTGACAGAACAAGAAGATGCACATTTGCAGAGTGCTAAGTACAAAATTAAGAAGTACATGGATGATATGCATGAATTTAGAAAGACTGCTGTTAAGTAACTGTTTCTGATAATAACTCCAGAGCACAAAAACTGTTGGACCAGTGACTTAGGCAGCAAAACATTTGAAAGGGTTAACGCCAAATCTAGGGAGCCTATAACAAGAAAAAATAACCACAGATTCTCTAGAGGTATTACAGATATTTCAATAATGTTATGAAAAGTTGTATAAAGTAGAAAAGTGGGGAAATCAAGAAATAGCACAAATATAAATATTTATGGAAGACTTAAATGTGCCAAAGTTAGAGGAAGATGAGGCTCGACAACTAACAGTTAAGGTAGGAGGAGAGGAGATTAGATAAAAACAGTGATGTATAACCAATCTGCTGAAACATCTCCAGGAGTAGACAGTATTCCATTGGAAGTTTGGAAGCTAGGAGGGAAGAAAGTGATAACAATTTGGAATGTTTTATTTAACAGTATTTTAAAAACGGGGAGGCACCAACATCTTGGAAAAAAGCTGTGGTGGCTGTAGTGTATAACAATAGTAAAGACTCATCTCATCTCAAGTCTCATCTAATATTGGTGGGTCTTGATGCATAGAAAGTATTTGACCAAGTAATCTGGGATTTTATGAGCAAGGCAATGGAAGCATTTGCATTTCCTCATACATTAATAAGGATGGATATATGAGGGATAAGAGGCAAACATCGAAGAGGGAGTGTTCTTCTCTGATAAGTTTTGTCTGAATAGAGGAAGCAGGCATGGGTGTCCTCTTTCCAATTTGTTATTTGTGTTATTTTACAACCATTGGCAAAGAAAATAAGGGACTCAGAAATTCAAGGATGTAATTGGCATGGTGTTCATATTATTGTGTACCTGATGGAACCAGAAAAGGACATTTCAGTGTAGTGGGGAATATTGCGAGGCAGTTCTGTTTTTTTTTGTTTGTTTTTTTGTTTTTGGATATAAAATTAATGAAGATAAAACAAGTGCTGGAAACTATTTACCCACCCATTAATTGGTTCAGCAATATCCATATTTATGGGACATTAGAAAATGAAGTATTTAGAAGGCTGGATTAAAAAGGATTCAGCTATGGCAGCTAACTATGTAGGAAGAGACTAAACAAAAGATAATACCAAAACTAAGAAACTGGAAACTGTTGCATATGGATACAGGTAAGATACAAGCGCTAACAATCTTTTTAGGCACTTTAGTTGCATACACAGGTCAGGCATATTTTTATCAACCAGAGGAGAAATTGTGGATAGTAATTGATAAACAGTTGATGGATTTTATTTGGGAGGGGAAGGGGGCAAGAGTCAAGTGGGATAAGTTGATCATCCCAAGGAGTTTTAGGATTATCTGATTTGAAGGGATATTTCAGAGATATACAGTTAAGGCTCCTATACATAGCACAAGCAGAAACCTGTAATTCAAAGTGGAAAGGGATGATGATGAAACAGGGGGGGCAGCTCAAGAAGCAAGGAGAGACTGGGATTTTAGATACAGATCCTGAAGAAGAATAACAAGAACCGTACAGAATATTATATTCATAAAGTAGCAGAAAGTATTCTAAGTGCTAAGCCAACACAGGAATGGAGAAAGGAGATTCTGCCAATATGGATTACTGCAGTTAGGGATACAGACAATAGGTAAGAGGGCCTGGAATTTATTGGAGGAAACTGGTAAAAGAAGTAAGGTATTGGGAACAAATAATTAGAGAGGGAAAGGTAATAGAATGGGAAAAGGCCAATAATTTATTTGGACTGCAGGTTAGAGATAGCATTCCCTATCAAGGATTGATATCAGAATATAGGCAAAGAGAAAGAAATCAGGGAATCCTAAGCAAAAGACTAGCACTGGTAGAATTTTTAGTAGAATCTAGAAGGGAAGCTGCTGTTAAAGGAATAATTAGTAGAGCATACAACATATTGCATGATAACTATAAAAATCAAGTCAGAGGAGGTTAGAAGGTATTAGGAAGAGAGACTGGATAAGCAATTCATAAAGAAACAATGGGGAATATATGTATCTCTCCCAAACCTGCAACAAAGTCTAGAAGATTTGGGATCTTTGCTTGAAAGTGTTTACATAGGTATTTTTATACCCCAAGTAGACTCCAAAGGATTTTTCCTCAGGTAGACAGCAAATTTTGGAGATGTGTTGGGGAAGAAATAGATAATTGGGAGCATATTTTCTGGGAGTGTAATGAGTTGGCAGACTTTAAAAATCCCCTGTAGACCACTCTGACTGTGAGATACTGGGTGAGTAAATTGGTGTAACTAAGGAAATTATTTTTTGAGCTATGATACAGAATCAGAATTGCCTAGATATAGTAAGGCTTGCTGAGTCTAATTATGGTGTCTGCCAAAAAGCAATTACTAGGAATTGGAAATCAAAGTGTAAACCAACTGTACTAGAAGTAGTGAATATAGTAACAGGGATAACATGACTGGAATTGGGATCTTTACAAAAGGGTAGGAGCAGATTACCTAGAAAAAATGGAAGTTGTGGAAACAATACATGCAGAGGAGGAACGAGGTTTAAAATAAGGCATTATTTGAATGAGCTTTGTAATGTCTGACTGACAGTGACTGAATAGATTATAAGTGATGTGTAATGTTTGCAGCTAAAATTATGTCAGTATGGTTTGTGATGTATATAATGTTTGCAACTAAAATTATGTCAGTTTGGTTTTCATTTATATAAATACATTTATGATAGCCTATGTCATATGTGATGATTTAATAAAGATGTTTCTTGTTTAAAAAAAAACTTATGCAGTCAATAATTTTTGTTTAATTTAAGTAATCTCATTCCATTTCAATGATTGGTCTGCAGCACTTATAATGTAGCCTAGGTTTGTTAAAAGAGAATTGTATACAGTAAGGTTCTTATTAGGTGACCTTATTAAGTGTAGAGGAATGGGTCAGGGAAGTGGGTATGAGCAAATTGTAGATAGGCTGTGCGAGATCTCACAGTACCAGGGTTTGGGTTTAAGACTGTGCCTTTTCCCCAGAATTTTATGATCTTTAAGTTGGGTATACATAAAATAACAAGTGTTTTGAGGGCGTAGCCCTCCAGATAGGATACATGAGGTGCTTGCCCCCTCTGCAAAAAATATAATGGGTGTTTTTTTGTTTCTTTCATTTGTAATTTTTTGCTAGGTTCTGTTTTTAAATATATGGTCACTTGTTTGATGTTTGGTCATTTTAGCATTCATTGAAATATGTAGAAGCTTGCTTTTGTTTGCTGTTTTGATGGTCACTGTAAGTTTCAGTTGACCTTCACTGCTAGAATCGTGTGTGTGTGTGTGTGTGTGTGTGTGCGCGCGCTTGCACGTGCATGCGTGTATATACCTACATCCACATACACGCACGTGCATGCGTGTATGTGGATGTAGGTATATATATATATATATATATATATATATATATATATATATATATATATATATATATGTGTATGTGTGTGTGTGTGTGTCTAATATATATATATATATATATATATATGTGTGTGTGTGTGTGTGTGTGTGTGTGTGTGTGTACATGTATATATGGGTGTGTGTATATATGGGTGTGTGTATATATATATCTATATATATATATATATATATATATATATATATATATATATATATCTATGCACATATATATGAAGATATATATATGTATATGTATGTGTGTATATGTGTAGATATATACATAGCTATAGATATATTTAGATAGATATAGATATATGTGTTTGTATAGGTATATATTCATGTATGGTTATAACTCAAAATGTGGAATACTCATTTGATTGAAAAGTTTTTGTGGGTATAAAAAAAGAAAATAAAGGAATGAGTGATTGCTCATTTGTGTGACTCACGTATGGCTGAATTTAGTTTTATATAGTGTAGGTAATCAGGAATGTGCAGAAAAATTAATATTTGAATAAAAAAGTGGTGGTTGTGAAGATGTGCAAGACTCTGCTATAGAAGTTGGTTAGGGTTAGCGTAAAGGTTAGGTAAGGGGGACAGAGTCAATGTTGCGTGTTCTGTGTCCTTTTGTCTTATAATGGTACTGTTAAGAAAAGGTTTTTAGTAACGTAATGTGTAAGGGCAGGGGTAGGGATAGGGTTATGGTTAAGGCTAGCCGAAATGAGTAAGGTGGTGCAGGGGGACAAACACCACACATTGGGCCAGATTCCAAAACAATTGCTCGCAGTGTAAGTGTGCAATGATTCCAAAAGACATGTTCTCAGTGTAAGTAACTTACTTCAGTGTAAGGCCTATCTATAAACAGACTTACACCAGGGAGCCATATTCCAGAGCACCTGTTCTCAGTGTAAGTAGTTACTTAAACTGAGAGTATGTCTTTTGGAATCGGGACCATTATTTTGCTAAAAACCCTTTCACTAACAGTGCTATTACCTAGATGACACTTGATCTCGGTTTTGTAGCTATGGTTTACTGATATGTGGCTTTTTTTTCATTTAGTGGAAGATAAGTAGTCAGTGTTTTGTGATTCATTCTTATGAGTCATTCAGTGTTCTATGATTCTGTCTTTTTTGTTCTACCATTTGTGACTCTTTTGAGCCTGCAACATTTCATGACAGGATCATATATATCTATATGTAGTAGTCATCAGCCTAGTAATCACCTATGAACTTATATATATATATATATATATATATATATATATATATATATATATATATATATATAGATTGCTGTAGATGTATAGATACATATGTGTGAGTGTGTGTGTGTGTATATATATATATATATATATATATATATATATATATAAACATATATATATATATATATATATATATATATATATATATGTTTATATACATATATATATATATATATATATTTATGGTTTACCATCATAAGATCGAGCACATAGTGCTCGAACCTATATATGTGCGAATTTTGTTAGCAAATCCTGGCATGCCAAACAGAATGTCGTGTCGCAAAAATGCCGAAATCGACATTTCTGACCATTCCACACCCAAAAATGAGTGCTACCATGGGTCAAAAAGGGGACACGAGTTTGCGATTCATATCACCTGCATTCACAATTGTTGAATGTCGCCGCAATCCTTTCAGACATATGTGCTCGACCATCCACCAGTCGACCTTATGTTGGTAAACCATATATATATATATATATATATATATATATATATATTAGGTAACCATTTCAAATGTCGGGACCTGCTAGAAGACTGAATGGCCAAAAGAATGGACTTACAAATACTAAGTTGAGATGCCATTTCTCAGATTATTCCCTTTTCTCTGAGGTATAGCGATGTTAGAGTTGGTATATATAAGTTCGGGGGTGGGGGTAGTGCAATTGGAGGTGTGAGGCACTCAACCACCCCCCTGCAAAAAAAGAAGTTTTAAGGAGAATAACAGTTTTCGAAATTCACTCTGCTCCTGTGTTTTCGGTCTTTTTTTTTTCTGACTTTTTGTCAATTGGCATTTTAAGTGCTGACATTTCAAGTGGGGAGCCGTATATATAGATAGATAGATGGAGATCATTTGTTTTATTGGTACTTTTCCGTTAACAGGGCAGCAGTCGTGGCGTGAAATATAGACAGAAAAGTAATGCAAATGTTATTATAATTACATGCTGACATTGTCAACACGTTCCCATTTTTGCAAAGCCTTTCTCCCCATGTTCAGTTCATATTTTCAAGAGATGTTCCTATTTTTCCAAGGTGTTTTACCCATTCTTTGTGTGTTTAGGTTGACAGATATGCCTCACAGCATTCCACATGTTAACACACTGACCCTTAAGAATCATCAGGTGATACCCTTTTAAACAAATGTTCTTATTTCTCAAACTCTTTTGTCTCCATTCTCAGTGTGTGCACATTGACAGTTACATGTCAGGAAAGCAATAATACTGTGACGACGAACACAAACTTAAAACCACAAAACAATAAGCAGGAATGAGTTCACATCAACCGAACATTACCTCGCCATTGCTTCATTAGCACATTAACCCTTATGCACAGCTTAATGCACTCCTGATACAGTGTTGACAGCCTCATACTCTTTTCAACAGTCTTTATTACTTGCATCCAGTAGTTGGCAATTCTGTTTTTCCTTATCCAGGCATTTCCACTACTATACATGTATGGACCACACGTTTACACAAATGACGGCAAACCTTACAAATGGCATTATCATACGCTGTAACTGCTGTAAGTCTCTGTATTAACCACATTCACTTTTTATGGATTTTGTAGTGCATCCATTGTTTTCCTTATTCCCCCTCCTGAGTTACCTGATAAGTACATTTTGGGTTTCCTTTCCCTATTACCTCGCTCGGGGGTTTGTTAATCCCTTCAACACTACTTGTCAACATTCTCATGAAGATTAAATTACACAAACCATTCTGAAGGAGCCTTACTAACCTACATTAGTAACTCCGTTTTACATGACCTTTGATCCTCATGACCCAGTCCATGGTAAAGTACTTGTCAAAACAACTTAATGTGTTTACCCCATCAACACCATGTCATAACTTACTAACACTTTTCTGTCTATATTTCAGTCACAACTGCTGCCCCGTTAATGGAAAAGTACTGTTTTTTTTGTTTGTTTGTTTTTTAAGTATCTGTGTTATTTGTGACTGAATTGAGAACATGGTAAGGAAAGGATTAACAGATTACTGAACTAGACCTAATAAAACTAGAAGAATCTTATTTTTATAGGTAGAATGGAGAGCCTCCTACACTCCCTGCGTTCGGTTAGTGCTCCCACACCTCCTGTATCCAGGTCACAAAACATCAGAGAAGAGAGAAACCCTTCTTCCCTAATTTATCTTGATACCCTGAGGTCATGTGACAGAATAGTAATAATTTGCCTTCAAAAAATAAGACCTGATTTTTTTTTTAATTTTTCACCAGCAGAAATACTGATTTCTTGGGTCTGCTTTTGCAAATAGTGTTTCACTGAAAACAGCTTTGGTGACTTACTACAATACTGAATGAATGTTATTAATAAATATTCACTTAATAACACTTTTTGACATTCACAATGTATTTTCTTTCATAGGTTTTGCATGAATATATTCGCTTGGTGGATGATGTGGAGTTAAAGTTAAATCTCGCCATAAGAAACAAGTGCCATGATGTTGTCATTGATGTATGTATCTCATTTGTTATTCTTACAGAATCAGCAAATTATTTGTTTGTTTACAGCTTTTTGACAGTTGTGTATGAGGCTGAAATAGTACGATAATGTGAGTATCAGCACTGCATATAAAGTTAAGTTTGGGAACAAAAGTGCCACACATGCAGCAGTAACTTTTCAGTGTCTGGGATCTCTGGGAGGACCTTCTCTCTTCTTGTATGGAGCTTAGCACCATGCCTTAACTAATTAATTTTTTCTTCTGAGTTTCCACAATGTGGAGGAAAGAATAATTACCTCATAATTAACTTTGTAAATCTCTTTTGGACAGCTGCAAGCTTCTTTGTCTGAGAATGATGCCTATAAAGCACTACTGTATTCTAGCTTTGGACTGATAAATGTTCAGAGAATACGTGTCATAATCTTTCCCTGGGATTCAGAAACATTTACCGCATTGTGGTAGGCAGTTGTATGCATAAAGTGGCCATACACACAGGGTGTGTGTGATTCATATGGATCCTCAGTGAGCAGGAGTAGTGGAGGTTGAACAGCAAAACAACTCACAGTATGTGCTAGTGGCTGTATAAGCAGATGGTAATGGGTAACATTATTAAAATGAGAGGCTTTGAGTATGCAAATGAGGTAAAACAAGATGGTAGTGTGATTCATAAACGTAAAATGAGTATGACATGATGTACGAACACTAGTGGTAATGATCACAATCAAATCTTTATGTACATGTAGGGGAATCGTGGAAATATGTTAGTATGAGTTGCTGCAGCATTAGTGAATATGTGTATGTGCTGCACTATTATTGCCACTATGAGCCGTTATGGTGTGCCTTGTTGCCCTAGGAGGTACTCTGTCATTCAAAATGCACCTAACATTTCATGGACTTCATGACTTCAAAATTGTAGATCAGTACCATGTAAACAGGGACATCACACAGGAGCTGGTAGACTCTGTTGGTCCTATCTGCAGACTCCTGGGAGATGTGAATTACCTGTCCCAGGGGATACAAAGGTATGCATAGCTTTATGTGTACTAGCTACAGTGACCTTATACCAATCAACAGAGGACACAGTGTGTGCATCTTCCTCAAGAACACTCCCATATGTTTCACAGTGCCATGCTACAGCATGTGGGTAATCAGATGTGGTTTCCACATACCACAGAGGAGAAAGTCAGCACCATATGGGATGTTTATGAAGTGGCCCATTTTCTGTGGTGCTGGGGGCTATAGATGACATTTACATGGAAATAAAGGCCCCCACCGGTGACATGGGAAGAAAGTATGTGAACAGCAAAGGGTGTCATTCCTTTAACTGCCAAGTGGTGTGTAATGCACGGGTTATCATCTGCAGTGTGTCTTCAGGCCACCCAGTTAGTTAACATGACTCCTGCATATGGCATACATGTGATCTTTATCATTGGTTTGTGAGGTGGGGAGGAATCTCTCTGGGGCATCTTATTGGCAATGCTGTATATGCCCTGGAGCCCTGACTGATGACATCTATCTAAAATCCACAGAGTATTACAGACCGGGGATGCAGCTGTTCCCTATCACAAACCTGTATCATCATGGAGCATGTGTTTGGGCTACAGGAGGCACACTTTTGCCATCTGGATGTATCTGGTGGTGCCTTACAGTATGACCATAACAAGTTTAAAAATGTTTTCAGCATGTGCAGTGTTACACAGTATGATAATTAGTATGCCATGGCACTGATGAAGAGGCAGCGACTTGCACACAGTTTCAGCACATAGTAGAGCGTAGATGCTGTGTCCCTGGTCTGGATTAGGGATCATATGTGCTTACTCCATGTGTCTAAAACAGACACTGTACTCTCTAACTGTTACCGATATTTACTACCTCTGCACAACAGTAAAACTGATTGATGCAAACCCAATACTAGACTTTGCTTACCCATACATAGTCTGGGTACACTGTGCATAAGACCTAGGCAACCCAAGTAACAAAGTATAAAGGACAGGGCACTGTTTTCAGCATCTGCATAGGTGAGTGAGGGAGCACAAGTGTGCAGTGTCATCCAAAGAGAAATGCATGAATTCTGCAGCAACTTAAAATTTATGACTGTACTGTACTGTGTGTATAAGGTGGGACTGGAGGGGATTACTGCAAAAGACTTTATGGTGGGCCAGGTACTCTTTTCAAAGGAAAAACAAAATTTTTTGATTAAAAGGACAAAAAAAAGACAGTAAATGTAAAAGGGTCCCAGACTTTAGTTGTGCCTACGAAACTTTGAAAATTGAATTAAAAGTAAAAAAAGGTAAAAGAAAAAATACAAAAAGTGATAAAACGGGTAAAATATCCACAAAACGGGGAAAAACCCAAAAATCTTTGGGTCATTTTTAGTTTCCGCTGTTGGATCATTGGGGCCCACCACGAGGAGTGCATTGGGAAAAGTAAAAATTTTTTTTGCGGGGCTGAAAGGAGCTAGGAATTGGCCCAAAGCGACCAATGGACTACTAGTTTCGGCTGAAACTTCACCGTCGGACAGAAAGGCTGCTCAGTGCTTCCCACTCCCACTGGTAAGCAAAGAAACTTCCCTCCTCCCTAATAAGGCAATGGATCAGTAACAGGAACTAAAAACAAAGCCCAGGGATCAGCAACTCTGAAACTGGACTACTCTAGTTCAGTAAGGTAGGAAAACAAGAGATTTTTGTTTTATTACAGAGACAAGGAAAAAAAACAGACAGTAAATGCTATAAATGCTGTAAATCGGCTAGCGACTTTAGTGTGTAGCCTACAGAAACAATTTGCAACAATTAGTAACTTAAAGTGCAATAAACAGTGAAAAATGCAGAAATCACTTAAAGTAGCAGTAAAACAGTGAAATGCAGTCGCTAGCTTAATAATAGTGGGAAAGCCACAAAATACTTATATCTGGTAGAAAGTCACTCTTTTAGCTCTCTGCTGCTTGGATCACTCTGCATGCCACCACGAGGATCTGTGCTGAGTTGGTACAAGCTGGAAAACGCTGCGTGTTTAGCGTGTTTTATAGCAGGGGGCTGAAAGGAGCTAGAATTGGCCCAAAACAACCAATGGACTACTAGTTTCCGGCTGAAGCTTCACCAAAACGGACTGAAAGGCTGCACAGTGCTTCCCACTCCCACTGGTAAGCAAAGACACTTCCCTCCTCCTAATAAGGCAATGGATCAGTAACAGGAACTAAAAACAAAGCCCAGGGATCAGCAACTCTGAAACTGGACTACTCTAGTTCAGTAAGGCGGAAAACAAGAGATTTTTGTTTTATTACAGAGACAAGGAAAAAAAACAGACAGTAAATGCTATAAATGCTGTAAATCGGCTAGCACTTTAGTGTGTAGCCTACAGAAACAATTTGCAACAATTAGTAACTTAAAGTGCAATAAACAGTGTAAAATGCAGAAATCACTTAAAGTAGCAGTAAAACAGAAATGCAGTCGCTAGCTTAATAACAGTGGGAAAGCCACAAAAATACTTATATCTGGTAGAAAGTCACTCTTTAGCTCTCTGCTGCTTGGATCACTCTGCAGGCCACCACGAGGATCTGTGCTGAGTTGGTACAAGCTGGAAAAGCAGCGTGTTTAGCGTGTTTTATAGCAGGGGCTGAAAGGAGCTAGGAACTGGGCCCAAAGCGACCAATGGACTACTAGTTTCTGGCTGAAACTTCACCAAATCGGACAAAAGGCGGCTCAGTGCTTCCCACTCCCACTGGTAAGCAAAGAAACTTCCCTCCTTCCTAATAAGGCAATGGATCAGTAACAGGAACTAAAACAAAGCCCAGGGATCAGCAACTCTGAAACTGGACTACTCTAGTTCAGTAAGGCAGGAAAACAAGAGAATTTTTTTTTTTTTTTACAGCAACAAGGAAAAAACAGACAGTAAATGCTATAAAAAAAATTCACATGCAGTGCAAGCTGGCACACTTGAGTATGTAGCAATATTAGTCCACACACAGTATGAAAAAATGTAATTAAATTAAAAAGGACTAAAAGCAAGTGCAGAAAGGGTTTATTAGAGAGAATGTAAAGAGAAGGGACTGGGGAGTGTCCTAGATCAAATCTACAGTGTGGTGCGCACTGCAAAAGCCACCAAATTTAAACTACATCCAAGAACAGGGAGGGGGGGTGGGGAAGACAGTTTCAACAGAGCTAGATCTGAGAAATCAGTCCCCAAGTTATAACAACCACAATAAAATGAAGGAAATATACTTAAATCAGCTTATGTCCAGTTGATGTATGCAGACAAATCTCAGTAGCAGCAACTCTACTTAAAATGATTACCAGAGATGTAACCAACACAGGTTTTAAAGTTATCAGAAAACCCCCCAAGCTAATTAACACTTAAAGGAATTTCAGAGCAGTTTAACAACTAGTGCAGAGCTTCAGACACACACACAAGACAGTTTCAACAGAGCTAGATCTGAGAAATCAGTCCCCAAGTTATAACAACCACAATAAAATGAAGGAAATATACTTAAATCAGCTTATGTCCAGTTGATGTATGCAGACAAATCTCAGTAGCAGCAACTCTACTTAAAATGATTACCAGAGATGTAACCAACACAGGTTTTAAAGTTATCAGAAAACCCCCAAGCTAATTAACACTTAAAGGAATTTCAGAGCAGTTTAACAACTAGTGCAGAGCTTCAGACACACACACAAGACAGTTTCAACAGAGCTAGATCTGAGAAATCAGTCCCCAAGTTATAACAACCACAATAAAATGAAGGAAATATACTTAAATCAGCTTATGTCCAGTTGATGTATGCAGACAAATCTCAGTAGCAGCAACTCTACTTAAAATGATTACCAGAGATGTAACCAACACAGGTTTTAAAGTTATCAGAAAACCCCCAAGCTAATTAACACTTAAAGGAATTTCAGAGCAGTTTAACAACTAGTGCAGAGCTTCAGACACACACACAAGACAGTTTCAACAGAGCTAGATCTGAGAAATCAGTCCCCAAGTTATAACAACCACAATAAAATGAAGGAAATATACTTAAATCAGCTTATGTCCAGTTGATGTATGCAGACAAATCTCAGTAGCAGCAACTCTACTTAAAATGATTACCAGAGATGTAACCAACACAGGTTTTAAAGTTATCAGAAAACCCCCCAAGCTAATTAACACTTAAAGGAATTTCAGAGCAGTTTAACAACTAGTGCAGAGCTTCAGACACACACACACAAGACAGTTTCAACAGAGCTAGATCTGAGAAATCAGTCCACGTTATAACAACCACAATAAAATGAAGGAAATATACTTAAATCAGCTTATGTCCAGTTGATGTATGCAGACAAATCTCAGTAGCAGCAACTCTACTTAAAATGATTACCAGAGATGTAACCAACACAGGTTTTAAAGTTATCAGAAACCCCCCCAAGCTAATTAACACTTAAAGGAATTTCAGAGCAGTTTAACAACTAGTGCAGAGCTTCAGACACACACACAAGACAGTTTCAACAGAGCTAGATCTGAGAAATCAGTCCCCAAGTTATAACAACCACAATAAAATGAAGGAAATATACTTAAATCAGCTTATGTCCAGTTGATGTATGCAGACAAATCTCAGTAGCAGCAACTCTACTTAAAATGATTCTAAACCTGCAACAAAGTCTAGAAGATTTGGGATCTTTGCTTGAAAATGTTTACATAGGTATTTTTATACCCCAAGTAGACTCCAAAGGATTTTTCCTCAGGTAGACAGCAAATTTTGGAGATGTGTTGGGGAAGAAATAGATAATTGGGAGCATATTTTCTGGGAGTGTAATGAGTTGGCAGACTTTAAAAATCCCCTGCAGACCACTCTGACTGTGAGATACTGGGTGAGTAAATTGGTGTAACTAAGGAAATTATTTTTTGAGCTATGATACAGAATCAGAATTTCCTAGACATAGTAAGGCTTGCTGAGTCTAATTATGGTGTCTGCCAAAAAGCAATTACTAGGAATTGGAAATCAGAGTGTAAACCAACTGTACTAGAAGTAGTGAATATAGTAACAGGGATAACATGACTGGAATTGGGATCTTTACAAAAGGGTAGGAGCAGATTACCTAGAAAAAATGGAAGTTGTGGAAACAATACATGCAGAGGAGGAACGAGGTTTAAAATAAGGCATTATTTGAATGAGCTTTGTAATGTCTGACTGACAGTGACTGAATAGATTATAAGTGATGTGTAATGTTTTCAGCTAAAATTATGTCAGTATGGTTTGTGATGTATATAATGTTTGCAACTAAAATTATGTCAGTTTGGTTGGTTTTCATTTATATAAATACATTTATGATAGCCTATGTCATACGTGATGATTTAATAAAGATGTTTCTTGTTTAAAAAAAAACTTATGCAGTCAATAATTTTTGTTTAATTTAAGTAATCTCATTCCATTTCAACGATTGGTCTGCAGCACTTATAATGTAGCCGAGGTTTGTTAAAAGACAATTGTATACAGTAAGGTTCTTATTAGGTGACCTTATTAAGTGTAGAGGAATGGGTCAGGGAAGTGGGTATGAGCAAATTGTAGATAGGCTGTGCGAGATCTCACAGTACCAGGGTTTGGGTTTAAGACTGTGCCTTTTCCCCAGAATTTTATGATCTCTAAGTTGGGTATACATAAAATAACAAGTGTTTGAGGGCGTAGCCCTCCAGATAGGATACATGAGGTGCTTGCCCCCTCTGCAAAAAATATAATGGGTGTTTTTTGTTTCTTTCATTTGTAATTTTTTGCTAGGTTCTGTTTTTAAATATATGGTCACTTGTTTGATGTTTGGTCATTTTAGCATTCATTGAAATATGTAGAAGCTTGCTTTTGTTTGCTGTTTTGATGGTCACTGTAAGTTTCAGTTGACCTTCACTGCTAGAATCGTGTGTGTGTGTGTGTGTGTGTGTATGCGCTTGCATCGCAAGATGTAGTGTATATACATCCACATATATATATATATATATATATATATATATATATATATGTGTGTGTGTGTGTATGTGTGTATATATATATATATATATATATATATATATATATATGTGTGTGTGTGGGTGTGTACATGTATATATGCATGTGTGTATATCTGTGTGTGTGTATAAATATATATATATATATATATATATATATATATATATATATATATATATGCACATATATATGAAGATATATATGTATATGTATGTGTGTATATGTGTAGATATATACATAGCTATAGATATATTTAGATAGATATAGATATATGTGTTTGTATAGGTATATATTCATGTATGGTTATAACTCAAAATGTGGAATACTCATTTGGTAGAAAAGTTTTTGTGGGTATAAAAAAAGAAAATAAAGGAATGAGTGATTGCTCATTTGTGTGACTCACGTATGGCTGAATTTAGTTTTATATAGTGTAGGTAATAGGAATGTGCAGAAAAATTAATATTTGAATAAAAAAGTGGTGGTTGTGAAGATATGCAAGACTGTGCTATAGAAGTTGGTTAGGGTTAGCGTAAAGGTTAGGTAAGGGGGACAGAGTCAATGTTGCGTGTTCTGTGTCCTTTTGTCTTATAATGGTACTGTTAAGAAAAGGTTTTTAGTAACGTAATGTGTAAGGGCAGGGGTAGGGATTGGGTTATGGTTAAGGCTAGCCGAAATGAGTAAGGTGGTGCAGGGGAACAAACACCACACATTGGGCCAGATTCCAAAACAATTGCTCGCAGTGTAAGTGTGCAATGATTCCAAAAGACATGTTCTCAGTGTAAGTAACTTACTTCAGTGTAAGGCCTATCTATAAATAGACTTACACCAGGGAGCCATATTCCGGAACACCAGTTCTCAGTGTAAGTAGTTACTTAAACTGAGAGTATGTCTTTTGGAATCGGGACCATTATTTTGCTAAAAACCCTTTCACTAACAGTGCTATTACCTAGATGACACTTGATCTCGGTTTTGTAGCTATGGTTTACTGATAGGTGGCTTTTTTTTCTTTTAGTGGAAGATAAGTAGTCAGTGTTTTGTGATTCATTCTTATGAGTCATTCAGTGTTCTATGATTCTGTCTTTTTGGTTCTACCATTTGTGACTCTCTTTTGAGCCTGCAACATTTCATGACAGTATCATATATATCTATATGTAGTAGTCATCAGCCTAGTAATCACCTATGAACTTATATATATATATATATATATATATATATATATATATATATATATATATATATATATATATATATACACACACACATATATATATATATACATAGATTGCTGTAGATGTATAGATACATACGTGTGTGTGTGTGTGTATATATATATATTTATGGTTTACCATCATAAGATTGAGCACATAGTGCTCGAACCTATATATGTGCGAATTCTGTTAGCAAATCCTGGCATGCCAAACAGAATGTCGTGTCGCAAAAATGCAGAAATCGACATTTCTGACCATTCCACACCCAAAAATGAGTGCTACCATGGGTCAAAAAGGGGACACGAGTTTGCGATTCATAACACCTGCATTCACAATTGTTGAATGTCGCCGCAATCCTTTCAGACATATGTGCTCGACCATCCACCAGTCGACCTTATGTTGGTAAACCATATATATATATATATATATATATATATATATATATATATATATATTAGGTAACCATTTCAAATGTCGGGACCTGCTAGAAGACTGAATGGCCAAAAGAATGGACTTACAAATACTAAGTTTGAGATGCCATTTCTCAGATTATTCCCTTTTCTCTGAGGTATAGCGATGTTAGAGTTGGTATATATAAGTTCGGGGGTGGGGGTAGTGCAATTGGAGGTGTGAGAGGCACTCAACCACCCCCCTGCAAAAAAAGAAGTTTTAAGGAGAAAAACAGTTTTCGAAATTCACTCTGCTCCTGTGTTTTCAGTCTTTTTTTTTCTGACTTTTTGTCAATTGGCATTTTAAGTGCTGACATGTCAAGTGGGGAGCCGTATATATAGATAGATAGATGGAGATCATTTGTTTTATTGGTACTTTTCCGTTAACAGGGCAGCAGTCGTGGCGTGAAATATAGACAGAAAAGTAATGCAAATGTTATCATAATTACATGCTGACATTGTCAACACGTTCCCATTTTTGCAAAGCCTTTCTCCCCATGTTCAGTTCATATTTTCAAGAGATGTTCCTATTTTTCCAAGGTGTTTTACCCATTCTGTGTGTGTTTAGGTTGACAGATATGCCTCACAGCATTCCACATGTTAACACTCTGACCCTTAAGAATCATCAGGTGATACCCTTTTAAACAAATGTTCCTATTTCTCAAACTCTTTTGTCCCCATTCTCAGTGTGTGCACATTGACAGTTACATGTCAGGAAAGCAATAATACTGTGACGACGAACACAAACTTAAAACCACAAAACAATAAGCAGGAATGAGTTTACATCAACCGAACATTACCTCGCCATTGCTTCATTAGCACATTAACCCTTATGCACAGCTTAATGCACTCCTGATGCAGTGTTGACAGCCTCATACTCTTTTCAACAGTCTTTATTACTTGCATCCAGTAGTTGGCAATTCTGTTTTTCCTTATCCAGGCATTTCCACTACTATACATGTATGGACCGCACGTTTACACAAATGATGGCAAACCTTACAAATGACATCGTCATACGCTGTAACTGCTGTAAGTCTCTGTATTAACCACTTTCACTTTTTATGGATTTTGTAGTGCATCCATTGTTTTCCTTATTCCCCCTCCCGAGTTACCTGATAAGTACATTTTGGGTTTCCTTTCCCTATTACCTCGCTCGGGGGTTTGTTAATCCCTTCAGCACTACTTGTCAACATTCTCTTGAAGATTAAATTACACAAACCATTCTGAAGGAGCCTTACTAACCTACATTAGTAACTCCGTTTTACATGACCCAATCCATGGTAAAGTACTTGTCAAAACAACTTAATGTGTTTACCCCATCAACACCATGTCATAACTTACTAACACTTTTCTGTCTATATTTCAGTCACAACTGCTGCCCCGTTAACAGAAAAGTACTGTTTTTTTTGTTTGTTTGCTTTTTAAGTATCTGTGTTATTTGTGACTGAATTGAGAACATGGTAAGGAAAGGATTAACAGATTACTGAACTAGACCTAATAAAACTAGAAGAATCTTATTTTTATAGGTAGAATGGAGAGCCTCCTACACTCCCTGCGTTTGGTTATTGCTCCCACACCTCCTCTATCCAGGTCACAAAACATCAGGGAAGAGAGAAACCCTTCTTCACTAATTTATCTTGATACCCTGAGGTCATGTGACAGAATAGTAATAATTTGCCTTCAAAAAATAAGACCTGATTTTTTTTTTTTTTTTTTTTTAATTTTTCACCAGCAGAAATACTGATTTCTTGGGTCTGCTTTTGCAAATAGTGTTTCACTGAAAACAGCTTTGGTGACTTACTACAATACTGAATGAATGTTATTAATAAATATTCACTTAATAACACTTTTTGACATTCACAATGTATTTTCTTTCATAGGTTTTGCATGAATATATTCGCTTGGTGGATGATGTGGAGTTAAAGTTAAATCTCGCCATAAGAAACAAGTGCCATGATGTTGTCATTGATGTATGTATCTCATTTGTTATTCTTACAGAATCGGCAAATTATTTGTTTGTTTACAGCTTTTTGACAGTTGTGTATGAGGCTGAAATAGTACGATAATGTGAGTATCAGCACTGCAGATAAAGTTAAGTTTGGGAACAAAAGTGCCACACATGCAGCAGTAACTTTTCAGTGTCTGGGATCTCTGGGAGGAACTTCTCTCTTCTTGTATGGAGCTTGGCACCATGCCTTAACTAATTATTTTTTTCTTCTGTGTTTCCACAATGTGGAGGAAAGCATAATTACGACATAATTAACTTTGTAAATCTCTTTTGGACAGCTGCAAGCTTCTTTGTCTGAGAATGATGCCTATAAAGCACTACTGTATTCTAGCTTTGGACTGATAAATGTGCAGAGAATACGTGTCATAATCTTTCCCTGGGATTCAGAAACATTTACCGCATTGTGGTAGGCAGTTGTATGCATAAAGTGGCCATACACACAGGGTGTGTGTGATTCATATAGATCCTCAGTGAACAGGAGCAGTGGAGGTTGAACAGCAAAACAACTCACAGTATGTGCTAGTGGCTATATAAGCAGATGGTAATGGGTAACATTATTAAAATGAGAGGCTTTGAGTATGCAAATGAGGTAAAACAAGATGGTAGAGTGATTCATAAACGTAAAATGAGTATGACATGATGTACGAACACTAGTGGTAATGATCACAATCAAATCTTTATGTACATGTAGGGGAATCATGGAAATATGTTAGTATGAGTTGCTGCAGCATTAGTGAATATGTATATGTGCTGCACTATTATTGCCACTATGAGCCGTTATGGTGTGCCTTGTTGCCCTAGGAGGTACTCTGTCACTCAAAATGTACCTAACATTTCATGGACTTCATGACTTCAAAATTGTAGATCAGTACCATGTAAACAGGACATCACACAGGAGCTGGTAGACTCTGTTGGTCCTATCTGCAGACTCCTGGGAAATGTGAATTACCTGTCCCAGGGGATACAAAGGTATGCATAGCTTTATGTGTACTAGCTACAGTGACCTTATACCAATCAGCACAGGACACAGTGTGTGCATCTTCCTCAAGAACACTCCCGTAAGTTTCACAGTGCCATGCTACAGCATGTGGGTAATCAGATGTGGTTTCCACATACCACAGAGGAGAAAGTCAGCACCATATGGGATGTTTATGAAGTGGCCCATTTTCTGTGGTGCTGGGGACTATAGATGACATTTACATGGAAATAAAGGCCCCCACCGGTGACATGGGAGGAGAGTATGTGAACAGCAAAGGGTGTCATTCCGTTAACTGCCAAGTGGTGTGTAATACATGGGTTATCATCTGCAGTGTGTCTTCAGGCCACCCAGTTAGTTAACATGACTCCTGCGTATGGCATACATGTGATCTTTATCATTGGTTTGTGAGGTGGGGGGGGATCCCTCTGGGGCATCTTATTGGCAATGCTGTATATGCCCTGGAGCCCTGACTGATGACATCTATCTAAAATCCACAGAGTATTACAGACCGGGGATGCAGCTGTTCCCTATCACAAACCTGTATCATCATGGAGCATGTGTTTGGGCTACAGGAGGCACACTTTTGCCATCTGGATATATCTGGTGGTGCCTTACAGTATGACCATAACAAGTGTAAAAATGTTTTCAGCATGTGCAGTGTTATACAGTATGATAATTAGTATGCCATGGCACTGATGAAGAGGCAGCGACTTGCACACAGTTTCAGCACATAGTAGAGCCTAGATGCTATGTCCCTGGTGTGGATTAGGGATCATATGTGCATACGCCATGTGTCTAAAACAGACACTGTACTCTCTAACTGTTACAGATATTTACCACCTCTGCACAACAGTAAAACTGATTGATGCAAACCCAATACTGGACTTTGCTTACCCATACATAGTCTGGCTACACTGTGCATAAGACCTAGGCAACCCAAGTAACAAAGTATAAAGGACAGGGCACTGTTTTCAGCATCTGCATAGGTGAGTGAGGGAGCACAAGTGTGCAGTGTCATCCAAAGAGAAATGCATGAATTCTGCAGCAACTTAAAATGTATGACTGTACTGTACTGTGTGTATAAGGTGGGACTGGAGGGGATTACTGCAAAAGTCTTTGTGATGGGCCACTGTCACAGGTTGATTTGAGTGTATGAGACACTGGGGGCTGTAATGGTGTATGTGTGTGTGTATCCCTGTGTGTCCACATGGGTGTCTGTGTGCATGTTGGAACAAAGTCTCAACAGTAGTTGTAGCACTGTGGCTTGATATAGTGGACAGGTCCGTGACATGCATGAAAGATAAGTGGGTATCCTGTGCATGCTCCCACCATTGGCATTTGCCTCTGCCAGGAGATTTACAGGTAGTACCATAGCCCTGGCTAGAGGTAGGTGTGCTGCTTGACCACGAATGGCATCCATTGCCAGCTATGCCACTGCTGCAACTGCTACCTGATATTGCTAGGGGGAAGTATTGGTGCTGCATGTCTGTGAATTTGCCCAGCCACAGCCATGATGGCTATGTGACACTGCCAGCCCAGCAGTCAAATTTGTAAATAATTCTATGTCATTTGTGAATATTAATATGATTCATATGCTTGTATAACAACTGTAAAAGAACTATATGTTATGTGTATATTAACATACTGGTGCAGAAGTGTATGTTGACTAGGGTTTGTACATTACTGAGCTTCAAGGATGTGTCCACAGTGTACTCTAATGGAAAACAACAGATATGTATATAAACTATATACCTGTGCAAATCTATGTTTTAATAGTAGAAGCTGGAACATACAGAGTTAACTTGCAAAACTTCAAGAAAATAAGTTGAAATTGTTTTACAATTGTGTTATCTGTCAGTTCCAGTGAAGCAGACACGATGTCTAGAGCTAGAGGTTTTTCTGTTGTCTTGAAACAGAAGTAATTACTAGGTTTCAAATGTAAAAGTGTTTTATTGTTTTACGACTCCCAAGATGTTCATCATGTTTCACTGTTGCAGTCATTACACTTGGGTTATCCTGCTGGCAGGCGACCCGCAGTCGACCCAAGTTCCAAAGTCTTGGTCTGGCATCGGTTGCTGTCGCCTCTTCCCTGACGTCAGTACGCCAGGGGTATAAAAGTTGCAACTGACGCCATTTTCTTCTGTCTTTCTTGCCACACGGTGCCCGAAGCAAAAGCATTTTGCAAGTCGGCCGACTCCTGAGCTTTTCAAAATTGAGTTTCAGAACCGAACTCTTCAATAAAGCTAAGTACCCCGTTGGGGAAACTTTTTCTTGCTCCAGACCGATGTCAGTAAAAGTTAATAATTGTATTTCTTGTGGGAAGCAAATACCTCATAAGGACTTTCACTCGTACTGTATTCCTTGCCTAGGCCCTGACCACGATGTCACTAGTTGTTGGTTTTGTGCTAGATTCAATAAATGCACTATTAAACGTCGGTTTGATTTTGCTTTACATTATTTTGGCCGAAGGTTTAATTACATAATGCTGTCGGAACAACCAACGACTGGAATCTATAAAAAACACAAAGACAAAGAAAAGGACAGGCATCCGAGGTCCAAAACTGATGACAAAGCCTCTTCTAGGCCAAGTCGCCGGTTTTCAGTGAGGCGCTTTCGCAGCCCCTGACACCCACTACCTCAGAGCCACAGGCCACAACCGACAGCCACATGGAGACACAGAGGCATGTGGAAACTCAAGGTATTGGGCCTACAGAAACTATTCCCTCAGATGGGTCCGGAGCCACTGAGCAGGCATCGGCTTCTGAGGGTGTTTTCAGACCTTCACAGCTTACAATTAAGCCCTCTTCAGCAGCAAAGGCAAAATCAAAAACACCATTAAAGACAAGGAAACAAGTACAATACTCTCCAGAACAGTCATCCATGCCAAAGAAACAGATGCTTAAAATGGCCGAAGACCTAATTATTTTAATCAGGGGTTCCCATCCCCCTCCTGACAAAAGGCCTAGGCAAGACACTGATTATGATTCCTCTGACCAGGTTTTTATTTCCTCTGACTTCTCTTCTGATCAGGGATATTCTCCTTCCCTATGAGGACTCTGATGCAGAAGAGTCCATACCTTCTGCCTGAGGATTATTCTTTTGGGGAAACCCTGCACACCATGAGGGAGCATTTCCATTGGGAGAGCCAAGATTATTCAGGATCCGAGAAAAGGCTCAGAGACTTCCTGTTATTGCCACAGCACAGGCCCCTGGCTATCCCCCCCTGTGCTTGATATTGTTGATGATGTTTTTTTTTCTGAATCCAGTCTGTCTCCTGATTCTTTACCCCCTGCAGCAGTCAAACCAGACAGGTACTACAGAGTCCCTGACTCTCATAAATTTATTTACAAAAACCCTGCTGCAGACCCAGAAACAATTTTTCAGGGTCCAAAAGGGGTTACGGCTTTCACTGCTAAAAATCCTGTCCCCTCGGATAGGGATTCCAGAGCTCTGGACAGATGGGGGAAAAAGGTTTACACTTCTGCAACTTTAGCTGTCAGAGCTTTAAACTGTCAGTTTCACATGCTTAAATACCAACAGTACCTCATGTCATTGTTAAAACAGAAAATGGTTTTAAATACAGAAGGCCCTGACAGTAAGGAAATGCAGGATTTATTGCATGCAGTTGAACAAGTGGGAAAGCATACTCTGCAATGTGGTTTTGATTCATTAGAGGCTTCTTGTAGAGCCACAGTGACAGGCGCTGTTATTCGTAGGCATGCTTGGTTGAAAGAACAAAGTTTACCTGACCATGTTAAAGTTAAATTATTGGATGCTCCATTACAGCATGATACTTTGTTTGATATTAAGGCAGAAGAGGTGTTAAAGAAAATGGAGGATAAAGCAAAGTCAATGCAGACAGTGAAAGATTTCTTACAGGTTCAACCACCTAGATTTAGCAGAAACTGGCCTTCAAAAAATTGGTCCTTTCCAGTGTCAGACAGGCCACAAAGAGGCAGATACAGACACCCAAGAGGCAGATCTCAGCCCCAAGGCTCCTACCGACCTAAACAATGGGGTGCTTCAGCACCCAGTGGAGGGGAAGACAAATCACAACCTTATAGGAAACAGTCCCAATGACTTCCGTCTGGAAATGACAAGCACTTACCTTTTGACAGCTCCCCTAGGTGGAAAGCTAGCACTTTTCTCAAAAAATTGGCACATGATTACCCAGGACCAGTGGGTGCTGAATATTGTTTCTCATGGTTACAGGTTCCACTTCCACATGTTTCCAAAACCAAAAGGTATGCCAGACCTGCCACAAAACCAATGGGCAGAGGCACAAAAACAGATTGCTGCTCCTATGGACATGGGAGCTATTCAAAACGTTCCACAGCAAGAACAGGGACAAGGATTTTATTCAAGACTTTTCTTAGTACCCAGAAAGGACAAAGCCTGGAGACCAATACTGGACCTGTCAATCCCAAACACTTTCCTGGATGTTCCAAAATTCAAAATGTTAGCACTACATCAACTTCTGCCCATGCTGGGCAAGAAGGCTTGGCTAGTTACTTTGGACCTCAAGGAGGCATACCTGCATGTTCCAATCAGACAATCTTGCAGAAGATACCTCAGATTAATAGCAGGCTCAGTGCATTACCAATTCTCTGCACTGCCCTTTGGCTTATCTACTGTGCCCAGGGTCTTCACAAAATGCCTGACACCAGTAATTGCATTTTGCAGACTAAAAGGAATTCAAATGTATCCCTACTTGGACGACTGCCTTATTCAAGCAGAGAGCAAGGACATTCTTCTAAAGCATCTGGCATTTGTAAAAAGATTGCTAATTTGCCTAGGGTACACAGTAAATGAAAAGAAATCAAAACTAGTGCCCTCACAAGAGATAATATTCCTGGGTGCAAGCTTAAATACAACTGCCCAGATGGCTTATCTCACACCAGACAAACAAAGGCAACTGACTCATTACTTTCAAATGATGGTAACAAAAACCCAGCTCCCTGCAAGAAAAATTCTGCAGGCCCTGGGCTTCATGGCATCCTGCATTCTACTAATTCCATATGCAAAACTGCATATGAGGAAACTACAGTGGTATCTAAAAAGTGTTTGGACTCAGCATTGTCACAGCCTGGAGGCGATCATTACTTTAATTCCCTGCCTACAACAGGAGTTTCGATGGTGGGCCCAGGCTTGTCACCACAACAAGGTACAGCCTTTCACTTTACCCACAGCCAGGCAGACAATAACAACGGATGCATCGGATTATGCGTGGGGGGGCACATATGGAAGGAAAATGCATTCAGGGCACGTGGCCCAAGGAACAAATGCATCTTCACATCAATCAAAAAGAGATGCTAGCTGTACAGAATGCCCTGACAGCTTTTAAGGACCTACTACATCCAGGACAACTATTAATAAAGATGGACAATACCACAGTTATGTGGTACATAAACAAGCAAGGGGGGGCACATTCCTACCCCCTATGCAGGCAAGCCATGACTTTGTGGAACACAACACTGACTTATCATGTACATCTGCAGGCACAATTCCTACCAGGAACAAAAAATACACTGGCAGATGAACTAAGCAGAATTCTCATGGATCCTCATGAATGGAAACTAAATCCACAGGTGTTCAGCATGATAACGAGGAAATAGGGACACCCAGACATAGATCTTTTTGCCTCCCCTCACAATTACCAAATACAAAAATTCTGCACAAGAACTTATCACTCTCAAGCATGGAAAGTGGATGCTCTGTCATTCAGGTGGAAAGGCCTGACAGTCTATGCCTTCCCTCTGATGCCTCTCCTTACCAAGGTACTCCTAAAAGTCAAACAAGAAAGGCCAAAAATGATCCTGATTGTCCCAGACTGGCCACGCCAGCACTGGTACCCACTCCTAAGGAGCTTGTCTCAAGGCCCTGCTTGGCCTCTACCTCAAATTCCTCATCTTCTGACACAACAAAACAATCAGATTCTGCACAGTCAACTCAGAACCTTAAATCTGGCAGCATGGCAGATAATGTAGCCACTCAGACTGCACCTCTCTCTAAAGCTGTTATGGATGTTATTTTAGAAGCCAGAAGGCCCAGCACTAGGAAATCTTATGCAGAAAAATGGAAGAGATTCTGTGCTTGGAACCAGGCACAAGGGCTCGAACCACTGGTCCCTAATATACCTCAGATTTTACAATACCTAACTGAGATGCTGGACAAAGGCCTATCTTTCTCATCAATTAAAATCCATGCCTCTGCCATTTCAGCTCATTGCAATACGGACCCTCCTATTTTTTCACATCCTCTACTACGACAGTACCTCAGAGGGGCAAAAAATATAAGACCCCCAAGGAGAGCACCAGTACCAACTTGGGATCTCAATTTTGTTTTAGAAAAACTCACACTGCCTCCTTTTGAACCAGCCAGCACAGCTGATCTAAAATTCTTATCATGGAAAACTGCTCTGCTCCTAGCAATAACTTCAGCAAGAAGAGTCTCAGAGTTACAGACATTAATGGCTGTGGAACCTTTCATCATTTTTCATCAGGACAGGGTCTCACTTAGGACAAACCCAACATTCATGCCAAAAGTGGTCTCCAATGTGGCCTTGAACCAAACCATTCATTTGCCTACTTTCTACCCAAATCCACAAAATAAAGGGGTGAAACTTCTGCACTCTTTGGATATACACAGACAGCTACGATTTTACCTGGACAAAAAAAAAGCTTTCAGAAAAACTGAGCAACTTGTTTGTAGCTTATGCTGCAGGATCACAAGGAAAGCCTATTACAAAGCAGACAATTTCAAAATGGATAGGCCACTGCATCTGCTTCTGTTATGCACAGCATGGCAAGTCAGTGCCTAAGGGCATTAGGCCTCATTCTACCAGAACAGCAGCCACTTCAGCAGCTTTTCTTAGAGGAGTACCAACCAAAGACATTTTAGAAGCTGCAACCTGGAGCTCAGTGCACACTTTCACCAAGCACTACCACTTGCCTCTCTACTCTAAATCCAGAGCAGGCTTTGCCACTGCAGTTCTGCAGGGCCTGGTAGCCTCTCCAAATCTAATTTAGACCCAGCCACCCAACCTCAGCTTTGGGATTCTACCCAAGTGTAATGACTGCAACAGTGAAACACGATGAACATAGTACAGTTGTGTACCTACCATAAATGTAGATGTTCGAGTGTATTCACTGTTGCAGTCCAGGTTACCCACCCACCATCCCCCTTTTTATTGCTGGGACTTTTCTGTACTTCTCAACTCTATACAACCTATGTGGTGTATTTGCTTGTAGATGAAGAAAATGTTTATAGTAATATATGCATGTTTTTTGGCATATTTTTATCTTTCCAGCCTTCCTATCTGGGGGCACCTGATATCTGGGTCAAGAAAAACCGAAAAAAATGGTGTTGGTTGCAACTTTTATACTCCTGGCGTATTGACGTCAGGGAAGAGGCGACAGCAACCGACGCCAGACCAAAACTTTGGAACTCGGGCCAAATGCGGGTCACCTGCCAGCAGGATAACCCAAGTGTAATGACTGCAACAGTGAATACACTCGAACATCTACATTTATGGTAGGTACACAACTGTACTTTCTGCAAACATCTGAGAGATATGTTTTTTTAACACAGAGGTGCTAGTTTCTGTTATCCTGGGAACTGAAGGCAGGTGATAAAGAGTGATGTCATCCAAGCTGACCCAGCAGTAATGTTTGATAGTAAATTAAGAACTCTCTCAGAGAGAGACTGTGGGCATTTTGCATTTGTCTTTGGATCTGACAACATCCACTCATCATCATCAACATTTGAACTTGCCTTGCTAATAGAAAGTAACTAGATTACAGTAATTTCTTTTAGATATCGATAAGAATGTAGTAAAGATTAGTTTACATGTTTTGTATATATTTGAGACTGTCCTGCAATGTTGTTTTAAAATATTTCCTGTGATTCTGACCTCTGCAGTTACTGTGTTGATGAGTATAGTCTTGTTCTTTTATTATTTAATGTTAAGTTGTCTATCTCGCCTTCATTCTTGCTGGTTGGGTTCGGAGCTGATCCTCGGCTCCGACACGTCCATCTTCAAAATCTCAAGAGCTGCTTACTGGCTCGAGGCCCCCAGATCACGTTTGCCGCTTCTGCTGCAAGGTTGTTCTACTGGCTCAGGTCGTAAAAAAATTTATTATTAATTGTTTTTTTCTTGTCATAAAACTGTCAGTTTTTAGTGTAGAATTAGTCGTTAGATAAAACTGTTGTATTGTATTTAGTTTCTCCTAAATCCTTATTACTTCTCAGAAACTCGTTTAAATTAGAGAGTTTCCCCTCCCCCCCTCTCTCCCTTTCCTTACCTCAGAAAGGTTTTCCGTTTTAGTTAGAGGATAACCTTTTCTCTCTATCTCCTTCTTAAAAAAAAAAAAATATATATATATATATATATATATATATATATATATATATATATATATATATATATATATATATTTTCCTTAGTATCGCTGTTAGTGTTTAGTGATAGTTAACTATAGTTGTTTGTAGTACTGCTTGTAGTTTTTGGTTGTGGTATCACTGTTAGTGTTTAGTGATAGTTAACTATAGTTGTTTGTAGTACTGCTTGTAGTTTTTGGTTGTGGTAACTGTAGTCTGTAATTTTTAGTGGTTAGTTACTTTAACCTTTCTGTGTGTGTTTCTTGTTCCTTGGTTTTCCTCCAGGATGTCCAAGGATCCTAAGCCGTCCAGATTCAAGAAGTGTGACTCATGCTGTTAGACGATGTCTCTGACAGATGACACTTCTTGTGTTTATTGTCTGGGCGCCGTGCACCTGCAGGACTCTTGCTCAATTTGCCATGCTTTCAGTCCAAGAGTCCTACAGGATCGCAAAAACAAATTGATCCTGAGGGGTTTGCTTAAGCCCCAAGATTCACCGGTGAAGGCTCGGCCCATGAAATCTTCCAGGCCACCTAACCCTTTGGCTCCCAGTTCGGAGCCGTCATTGGGTGAAGCCATACCATCCATCTTGGCTCCAGCTGGAACCGATGTTCCTCCCTCCCAGTCGGCTCCGACATGTTCTTCGGAGCCGTTGGAGAGTCGAAAAAGATCCAGGTCTCCTTCTCTGGAGTCGATACGTTCGGCTCCAAGATCACCTCTGCTCCAGTCGGAGCGTAGTCATCGCTCATCCCACTCTTCTCAGTCCTCAAGACTTTCGGACCATGACTTGGAAAGAGTGGTCAGTAGGCTGCTAAAATCACAGGCCCTAGCCAAAATGTTGTCCAGCCCCCCTCATCAAGTGTCTGCTCCATCCACGTCTGTAGATATTTCTCCTCCTACTCATCCTTTGAGCTCGGAGCCGGAGTTCGTTGGGGTTTGAGTCGTGGAACCATCGGCTCCGATACCTTCTCCTTCGGTTCCGTCATCGGCTCTGATCCCTTCCATGGTACCGTCCCTGGAGGGATCTGGACGCCGAGATTTCCTCATTGGCTTCGAGGGGGCGAGTGGCATCAGACCCTTGTCCGACCCCGCTCTCCCTCATGGGGCTTCGGCTCAGGTGAGCTCGGCTCCCACATCTGCCTCGGCGCCATCCCCATCAGTGCAGAGAGGGGTTCTGGTTTTTTAGGAACCGGAGCCCTCTCTGTGTCCGGGCAGGGATGCCTTCGAGGTGATGAGGAGTGTACTGGCCCCCGAGTCAGTCCCATGATTGACCCCATCAGCTCCTCCCCCTAGGGTGCCTGCATCAGCCTCTGCCCCTCTTCCAGACCCCAAGCATGGGGATCCAGCACTCCAGGACACCCCTTTGGATGTATCCTCCTCTTCTGAGGCCTCCCCTGATCATTCAGAGGAGCCACCTCGCAAGAGGAAGCATGTTGACTCCCCCGAGTCTGTTACATCAGATACCGACTTAGAGGAAGCATGTTGAAGATGTCTCCTTCTCAGACATGATTGAGATGCTTAGGCAGAGGGGGAACTGGACTGCCCTAAGCCGTTCCAAGGATAAATTGGTATTCCTGGATGCATTTGGATCCCGACCTTCCACCTCCTGGGTGTCTCCACCTTTCGACCCACTGATGTCTGTGGTGGCTCAGAAGGCGTGGTCAGCTCCAGACACACTGGAACTGACCCCTTGAAGACCTACCAAATTCATTACAGAACCACAGGACAAACAGTTCTTGACCAAAGGTGTCCCCGTTGATGCCATGGTGGTAGCGGCGGCCACAAAGAAGGAGTTGGCAGAAATTTCTTCATCTGTCCATCCCCCTAACAAGGAGTCCAGGACGATGGACAGATATGGGAAGTGGATGTTCTCTTCAGCGACCTTTTCCATGAGGTCCCTGAATTATCTGTGCCACTTTACCCGTCTTCAGAGGGATCTCCTGAAAGAGCTTGGAGAAACCCTCCAAGATTCATCAGCTGACGGGGCCCAGGCTAAGGCAGCATCCCATTCTTAATTCAGTGGTAAACTCCTCAATGAGGCTCATTTCGTATGCAGCCAATGGTGCGAGTAGAGCCGCAGGCACAGGCGTTGCCCTAAGGAGGCACACTTGGATGTGGCTATGTAACTTTGCAGAGCTTTCAGAGCGTCTTTCACCAACACCCCTTTTGATGGTTCCTCTCTCTTTGGATCACAGGTGAAGGATACCCTTACCAGGTGTGAGCAGGAAGGCAAGACTCTCTCTGCCATAGGAGTCCATTTTTCCACTCCTTCCAGACCATATCCCATGGGTCAGAAGAGTGGAAAGATGTGGTTTTGGAAATCCCAGGGAGCCTTGCCGGACACACGTGGTGAGTTCCCATCCCGGGGCAGAGGAGGGAACAATAATAGACACCGCCCTCGTGGCAGAGGGGGTTTGCAAAATCAGGGCAGCAGAGAATCCTTCTCTGAGAAGCCCTTCCAGCATCCCTGAAGGGTTGCCCGGCTGCCCACCTCTGGAGGCAGTCGGGGGAAGATTATCGCTGTATCCAAGAGCCTGGCAAGACATAACACAAGACAAATGGGTACAGTCCATTATATCCGGAGGCTATCGAATTCCCTTTATTCGCACCCCCTTAAGGTCAAACAAGTCCCTTCCAGATGTTCCACCCAATCTAAGGGACCAAGCAGTTCAAGAAGTCTCAAAACTGCTAAGAAAAAGGGCCATCCAGCAAGTCCCAGCAGACCAACAAGGATCTGGAATTTACTCAAGGTTCTTTTTGGTACCAAAAAAGACAGGGGACTGGAGACCCATTCTAGATCTGAGCAGACTGAACAGGTCTGTACAAAGAACGAATTTCCTGTATGGTCATGCTGCAGTCCATTTTACCCTTCCTGGGTCAGGACAATTGGATGTGCTCTATAGATCTTCAGGATGCGTACTACCACATCAAAATGGACAGATGCTCCAGAAGTTTCCTTTGCTTCCGGCTGGGAGCCAGCCATTATCATTTCAGAGCTCTGCCCTTTGGTCTCACCACAGCCCCCAGGGTGTTCACCAAATGTATGGCAGTAGTTACCGCTCACCTGAGACGGCAAGGATTCCAGGTGTTTCCATATCTAGATGACTGCCTCCTCACTGCTACCACCAGGCATCACCTTCTGCGAGCCAGAGACTGCATTATCGACACTTGCTTCAGGCTAGGTATCACAGTAAATTTTGAAAAGTCTGCATTGTCGCCCTGTCAATCTATCACCTTTATAGGTGCAAATTTAAATACCAAAGACATGTCAGCGAGCCTCCCACCAGACAGGGTATTAGTGATTCTCCAGCATGTGAAGATTTTATTAGTATGCAAAAGAATTCAAGCCAGGTTTGTCCTCCAAACTTTGGGTCCCATGGCAGCAGCAATCATACTTGTCCCTCTAGCTCGTTTTCACATGAGGATTCTCCAGTGGCTTCTTTTCACCCAATGGTCCTTCCAGCAGCTTCCCATGTCTTACATGATTATGATCACAAAAGCATGCAAGAAGCACCTTGCGCGGTGGATGGCCTCCACATCAGTGTCCTATGGCAGACCATTTGTACTCCCCCCTCCAGTTGCTACGGTGACCATGGATGCCTCCCTGATTGGGTGGGGGGGCATTATCAGGGCAGAACAGTCCAAGACACCTGGCAACCTCACGAGTACCATCTGCATATAAATGTCTTGGAGATGAGGGCCGTGCTCTTAGCGTTGCAGGCTCTTCAGGACTCTCTTCCTATCGGGACCATTGCAGTTCGAACGGACAATATGTCTGTAGTGTGGTACATCAACAAGCAGGGCGGAACCAGGTCTTACCCCCTATGTCGAGCAGCACTCAGACTCTGGCAGTGGACGATCTCTTTCCAATGATTTCTGATTACAACGCACATCCCTGGGAGGTCCAACTTCATAGCAGACAGGTTGAGCAGAGCAATTCTCATGCCTCACGAGTGGTCTCTGTGAATCAGGTAGTTGCGGACCAAATCTTCCGCAAATGGGGCCAACCTTGCTGCGACCTTTTTGCAACTCCCTTCAACAGCAAGTGCAGCAATTTCTTCTCTCTTCTTTCACTTCCCGGGCATTCACCCAGAGACGCTCTAGTCCACGACTGGCCTCCGGGACTTCTTTATGCATTCCCTCCTTTTCCCCTAATCCCGAAGCTGATACAGAAAGCTACCATACTGGGCTGCAAAATGATCCTCATTGCTCCTTACTGGCCTCGGCAAATATGGTTCCCGTTCCTACATCGCCATCTTCTCGAGCAGCCTTGGACTCTGGACGTAGTTCCAGACCTTCTGATTCATCAATCGGACAGGCTGCACCAATCCCTACGATTTCTCCAGCTCACTGCTTGGTTGCTCCACTTCCAACTTTGGCTAGGCTTCCAGATATCTCCCCCTCTGTGTGCGAAATCATTTTGTCATCACACAAGTCTACGACTAGAAAAACTTACGCTAGTAAGTGGATACGTTTTTCTTTCTGGGCAGAGGCTAAAAGTATAGACCCCTTTTCAGCCCCTGTACACCACATTTTGGAATTTCTTGCGGAACTCTTCCATGCTGGGTCCACTTCCGCTACAATTAGAGTTCAGTTAGCTGCAATTTCAAATTTTCAAATTGGCCTGTCAGAAAACAATATCATGTCTCATAAGCTGTGTAAAGCCTTTCTCAAAGGAACCACTCTGCTCAGGCCCCCAGTGAGAGATTCTCCACCACCGTGGGATCTAAATTTGATTTTAGCTTCTCTAATTTTGCCCCCTTTCGAACTTGCAGCTTCTTGTTCCTTGAATTTCTTATCTTGGAAAACCCTTTTTCTGGTAGCTATTACTTCAGCCAGAAGAGTTTCGGAACTTCAGGCTCTTTATATCTGTCCTACATACCTCGTGTTCCACAATGACAGGGTTGCTCTCAGGACTAATCCTTCCTTCTTTCCTAAGGTTTCTTCAGAGAGTAACTTGAATCAGTCCAGAGACCTTCCTTTGTTTTTTCCTAACCACTCCAACAGGGTGGAATATAAGTTGCATCAGTTAGATGTTCACAGGCAACTACGCTTTTATTTGCATAGAACTACGGACATTAGAAAATCGGACCAACTTTTCCTGTCTTATGCAGTTGGTAAACAAGGTCTTCCAGTCTCCAAAGTAACCTTATCCAGGTGGTTGACTTCTATCATCACATTCATATATCAACTGAGGAATAAAGAATTGCCATTTAAACCAAAAGGTCACTCCACCAGAGCTTTAGCCACTTTGGTGGCCTTTCAGGCTAGGTGGCCCATGGAATCTATTTGTGCTGCAGCTACGTGGGCCAACCCACATACTTTCATTTCACATTACAAGTTGGATTTGGTTTCCAGGAGCAGAGCTGATTTTGGTTCCACTGTTCTGAAGAGTCTTTTCCGATGAGCCACCCAGGACTTTAGGTGCTAGGAACGCTGTCCCAACCAGCAAGAATGAAGGCGAGATAGACAACTTAACATAAAGAAGTTATGTACCTACCATAACGTTCCATGTTAGTTGTCTTCTTCTCGCCTTCTTTCTTGCGTCCCACCCTCCATCCCCCTATCCTAGTGGACCGAGAAGAGTTCCTCTTGATTTTTCACTGGCTGAGTCTTCTGTGGCCACTCCTTTCTGACTAGTTGTCTCTCCAGTAGGAGTTATGCATTCTAGGAAATGGTTCCTTTATTATTATGTCTGCAGTTAGACTTACCAAATGAGATCTGGGTATCTAGCGCCAGGCATCATGGGATATAGGGGGGCCTCGAGCCAGTAAACAGCTCTCAAGCTTTTGAAGATGGCCGAGTCAGAGCTGAGGATCGGCTCCGAACCCAACCAGCAAGAAAGAAGGTGTGAAGAAGACAACTAACATGGAACGTTATGGTAGGTACATAACTTTTTTTTATTAAATATATTTAAACCTATCTTTGTGGCTGATATTTGTGAGACATATTTAAGGTCTTAGAGCACTTGCATATGTATTTGGTGACACTGTACAGGCCACACCTATATAGCCTTGCAAGTCCTGGCCACACTTGCCATTTGGATTTATAGCAACATCACACAGTAGGATTGGTCATACTTTGGGAAGGGCCTTAAAGTAACTGATAAGGGGTTCTGGTGGCAGTGATAACTACCTTATGGTCTGGGCAAAAGGGGGCATAGCAAGTAAACCTGTGTCAGCCTTTCCCAGGTGTGTGTTTGTGTATAAGTCAAATCTCAAAGTGTGTGTGTGTGTCAGCTACTTGGGCAGGGACACAGCATTGGTTGGACAGAGAGAGTGTTGGGAGGATTGGCTTGGAACCTTGGCTAAGGACTCAACTCTGTAGCTGTGCCATTGGGGAGTCTTATTGGGGATCGGGAGAGAGAGGGAGAAACCATCCCCAGACTGACTGTGATCGCTGTGTGCTCTTAAGGGAAATTGTACATTACTGTGTGTGTACTTGTCATCCTCCCATTGTGTACATCCCTCATTGTTGCAAGGGGTGAGGATTGAGGCTTCTTAATTGCTCGACCAGTGCAGGGGCGTCACATATTAATTGGTGGCAGTAGTGGGATGTCCACATCACATATTCATATTCATTGGTTGACAATGCTGAGTTAGCCACATCACATATTAATTGTCTTGTAGTGGAGCGGATATTGAATTCCTGTAGCCTGTGTACAGTGGTCACTGAACGTGTTTGCACTCTGTCAGCCATGCAGTGAGCATTCAAAGTTCATATCACAGTTGTTTTATTATTTTTTTTGTTAGCTTAGGTAGTCAAGGGGAGCAGGCAAGCATGTTAGCATAGGAGTATGGCAAGCTGACAAGGAGACAGTTAGCTGAGATGTACCATGCTAAAGGACTGATGCATGCCAACTTGACTAAAGAAAACAGTGTAAGAAACTTCTCTGTGTGGAAGATTTTTAGTCCATATATTTCTAGTTAATCACTGTATATTAATCAGATCAGACAACAGTAGTAGAAGTAGCGAACGTAAACTCGTCAAGTCAAAAAGTAATAATAGAAAATATATAATTCTACAGCATTACTAAGTATTCGAAAGTAATCCAAGCAAGGCAGGCAGTCTGTTTCCAGTCGAAAATCCTTAGTAATGCTGTAGAATTATATATTTTCTATTATTACTTTTGACTTGTGACTCGCTACTTCTACTACTATTGTCTGATCTGATTAATATACAGTGATTAACTAGAAATATATGGACTGAAAATCTTCCACACAGTGAAGTTTCTTACACTGTTTTGTTTTTAGACCCACTACACTTTAGTTGGTTGTTTGGAGGGTTCAGGGATACCACAGAGATTACTTGTTTTTTCCAACTTGACTAAAGCAGACATGGTTGCAACTTTAGTCACAGCTGCATCGCAGAATAGCAACCAGGAGGACAATTCTCCACTTAAAGAAATCCCAATCCCTCAGAGCCACACGCTGCAGGGATCTAAACCTTGTCATCACAATGAACAAAACATGCTGGAGGGATAGGTTCCTGACCCAGATACTCCCCATACTCTGGAATAGACTGCCCATACATGTCAAGCAGAGTGCCTCATTGACCCTCTTCAAAGGGAACCTTGATGATTGGATGGGAGTTAGGAAATTCACCCCGGGGATCATGTCAGTTGTCCTGCTAGACAGGGGTCCAGAGAAGTAAATATTGTTGGAAGAAATATCCATGGAGTTGTTATGACTAGGCTTGCGTAGGCTCTAGGGCCGCTAGCCTAGTACCAACCTATGAACAATCAGTCTGGCCTTGGAGATGTACAACTCTCAGAAAATGGACAGCTTGACGTTTCCACAGAGGACTTAAAAATCCATCTGGAGTTAAACAGACTTGAGCTAGAGGCCAAGTGTTTGGAAATAGAGGCAGCAAAATACTGAGACATCTAGAGACTGAGGGAAATGAGAAACTGCTATGCCTGGAAGCCGAGGAGAAGGAGAGGCAGTGGCAGCATGAAAAGAAGATGCTGACTCTTCGCCATAGTCATGGAGGAAATAAGGAAGGGAGTAACCAAACCCCAGAAGCAAAAAGGTCAGTAAATCTCTTCTACAGTTTAGGGGGGATAATTTTGATAGTTTCATTCATATGTTTGAGAGGGTATGTAAACAGTATAATGTTGACCAAGAGCCCTGGGTACGTTTCCTGACCACCTTACTCCATAGTAAAGCTATAACTGTAATTTCTAAACTGTCTGATACTGATTGTTTAAATTATATTGTTGTAAAGAACTGTCTTTTAGAATGTTTTAAGTTAACACCTGAAGCTTATAGGAAAAGGGTTTTGTGAGCATAGATGCAAGGCAGATGAAAGTGTGTCTGAATATGTTGCTGAACTAAGCACTTATTGCAGATGAAAGTGTGTCTGAATATGTTGCTGAACTAAGCACTTATTTTCATAGGTCGGTGAGTGGATGTGAGGTCACCACTTTTGAAGGGCTGGCAGACCTTTTGGTGAGGGAACAAGCCCTTAGCACTTTCCCTGAGGACATGAAAATCTGGATAGCTGATAAGACAATACACTACTGCAGATGAGTGGGGGAAGAAGGGAGACCTGTACCTAGCAAGTAGGGCATCACTGCACACCAGTGCTACTCGTGGGTCTAAGGGAACCCACGGTGTGCAGCCCCAGACTGCCCCAACAGAGTCCGCCAGTAGCAGGGGAAGCCACTAGTCCAGATACATGTCCAGGACCAAGGGTTAAATTTTTAAATGCAACCAGTGGGGCCATGTAGCATATAGATGTCCACAGAGGCAAGGTGGGGAACAAAAGGTGGCAGGGCCAGTAAGTGGGAATGACAGAATGCCAACAGTAGGTTGTCTCAAGACAACAAGGGTACCAAACTACCACAAGAGATTATATCCTATCTTAGTGAATGGGAAAGAGGCCATGACTAAGAGAGAGACAGCCTCTGACCTAACCATGACTAAGAGAGAGACAGCCTCTGACCTAACCATTGTGAAGCCTGCAATGGTTACAGAGGAGCACTACTTGCTTGGGCAGTCTACTCCCATCAGAGCTTTAGGTGGGACTGCATTCCAAATACCTTTAGCTAGGATTCACCTTGACTGGGAGGGTGGAAAAGGAAGCCAGCAATTAGGTGTGTTTGTTTGAGGATATCCCTGCAGATGTCCTGATAGGGAATGATTTTGATAATGCAGTATTGTGTGTGTATGCAGTTACTCCCAGTTAGGGTTGGAGACAAGCATGTGGGTCTGGTAGCCTGGGGAAAACCCAGACAAAGGGCACACTTGCAGCCAGGACTGGTGAGGTGGTTACTTCAGGGAGGGAGCTACCCTGTAGCAGTGAGACTGAAGGTGAGCCACAGCTGCTTGTGGATACTGATGTTCCCTTGGACAGAGTGACTGCAAGGGCAGAGGTGAGTAGTAGTAGTACCCAGGCTGACAGTGAAGCAACACTGTCAGAGAATACCATACTTCCTGTGGAAGGGGATCTAGGAAGGGTTACAAAGAGAGAGTTGAGACAGGCTCAGCTCTCAGACCTTACATTACAAGGCCTGAGGGAGGTAGCTAGTGAGGCACGTGATTCTCAAGGGAAAGGGGAATCTGTATACTGGGTCAAAGGGTTACTGTATTGAGAGTGGACCCTTGAGGGAGGCCTAGAAGGTGAGAGAATACAGCAGTTGGTACTGCCTAGAGCCTACATTCTGGCACTTCTAGTCATAGCCCATGATATTCCCTTTGCAGATCATATGGGCATAAAACGTATGAAGAGACGTATTATGCAGAACGTCTATTGGCCTGGGATTTCCAGAGATGTAACAGGGCACTGCATGACCTATGAGCAGTGCCAAAAGATAGGCAAGGCAGGAGACAAGGTGAAAGCTCCTTTGATACCTTTGCCTGTGATTGAGAAGCCATTTCAGAGATTAGCTATGGATATTGTGGAGCCTCTGAGTACCTCAAGTTCCACAGGGAAAATGTATATCCTAGTGGTAGTAGATTATGCTACCAGATACCCTGAAGCAGTGGCTCTGTCATCCACTGAGGCAGAAAAGGTGGCAAATGCTTTGTTAGAGATTTTCAGCAGGGTAGGTATCCAAAAAGAAATACTGACTGAAAGAGGTGCCAATTTCATGTCAGACCTGCTGGCTTGTCTGTGGAAGTACTGCGGGGTGAAGCACCTAAAAACCACTCCCAACCATCCCCAGACTAATGTTCTCATTGAGAGGTTAAACTCTACACTCAAGATGATGCTACTGGCATTTGCAGACCAGTTTAAGAGGGAGTGGGACAATATTTGCCCCATCTGTTGTTTGCTTACAGAGAGGTGCCCCAGGAATCCACAGGTTATTCACCCTTTGAGTTGTTGTATGGGCATAGGATGAGGGGACCTCTAGATTTGATTTGAGATGAGTGGGAGGGTGCGTGTGAATCCCACAATAAGTCTGTTGTGGCATACTTCCTTAACCTCAGAACAAGGCTCAGGGAACTCATGAGCTTGGCCCAGAAGAACCTGGCAGAAGCCCAACAGCAGAAAAAGTCTGGTATGACAGGAATGCTTGAGCTAGAGAATATGCTGTAGGGCAGCAGGTAATGGTTCTCATTACTTTCAGACACAACAAGCTGCAAGCAGCTTGGGAGAGACCCTACAAGGTGGTAAGAAAGGTAAGTGAGGTTAACTACATGGTAGAACTGCTGGACAGGAGGCAGGGGCACACATTGTACCATGTTAACATGATGAAACCTTACCATGATAGGGAGGCTCTTGTGCTGAGTATTTGCAGTGGATGGCAGGAGGAGTCTGAGGGGGATCTGGTGACTGATCTCAGTGAGGCTCGAACTGACACCTCAGTGGAAGAGCTAGCAATGTTCCAGAAGTTATCTCCTACCCAGTTTCGAGAAATCCAAGCAGTGTTACATGAGATTGGGAAAATGTTCACTGGGAAACCAGGGTGCATCCACCTGGTTCAGCACCATTGTGGATACAGGACCTGTATAGGGTGCCTGAGAGAGTCAAACTGACTCTGCGGGAGGAGAGACAGGAACTGTTGGAACCAGGGGTAATTCAGGGGTCCAGCAGTCCCTGGGCCGCCCCAGTGGTACTGGTACCAAAGAAGGATGGCAGCATCAGGTTCTGTGTGGACTACAGGAAATTAAATAGTCACACAGAGTCAGGTGCTTCCCCCATGCCTAGGACAGATGAAGCCCTAGAGCAGCTGGAAGGGGCTAAGTATCTTACCACTACTGATCTTACCAAGGATTACAGGCAGGTGCCCTTGAATCCCAGTGCTAGAGTGAGGTCAGCCTTTGTGACTCCTTTTGGCTTGTATGAGTTCACGAATATGCCCTATGCGATGAAAAATGCCCCAGCGACTTTCCAGAGGCTGGTAGATCATGTACTAGCAGGAAATTTTGTCCTTGCTTACCTAGATGACATTGCCATCTACAGCCATTCCTGGCAAGAGCATCTTCCGCATGTCAGGGAGGTGCTGGGCAGACTACAGAGGGGAGGGTTGACCATTATGCCCAGCAAATGTCAAGTGGGTAATGCAGAGGTCTCCCACCTGGGACATAGACTGGGGAGTGGTAAGATTAGGCCAGAACCTGCCATAGTGGAAACCATTCAGGCATGGCCTGTCCCTGTTACCAAAAAGCAAGTGAGGGTATTCTTAGGGAGAGCAGGGTACAACAGAAAGTTTGTCCCCAGTTATAGTACCATAGCTGCTCCCGTCACAGACTTGACAAGGAAAGACAGGACAGATAAGCTAGTATGGACCCCAGCATGTGAGCAGGCATTCCAGAAAATTAAAGAAGCTTTGGGAGGACCCCCTGTGCTAGCCAGTCCAGATTACAGCAAATAATTTGTTGTGCAGGTGGATGCTTCAAACTATGGAATGGGGGCTGTATATAGCCAGATTTCCTCAGAGAGAGAAGAGCACCCAGTGGCATACCTCAGTTGCAGGCTCCAACCCAGGCAGGAATGCTATTCAGCTGTAGAAAACGAATAGCTAACCATAGTGTGGGCACTGCAGAAACTTCAGCCTTATCTGTATGGAAGGAAATTCACTGTAGTTACAGACCACAATCCCTTACCATGGCTACATTGAGCCAGCCAGCAAAATACCAAGTTACTAAGGTGGAGCCTGGGGTTGTAAGCATATGATATGACAGTGCAGCACCGTAGTGGGGTTAGCAATGTCAATTCAGATGGGCTCTCAAGACAGGGAATGGGGTAAGGTATCCCCAGATAGGCTCAACCTTCTCAAGCAACATTTCTCAAGGGTCACTTGAAAAACTAGCTTGAGTTTTTTGGGGGTTTTTTTGTGCAGGGGGGGGGATTGTGACACTGCCACAGCTATCTGGAATTTTGTAAATAATTCTATATCATTTGTGAATATTAATATGAGTCATAATCTTGTCTTACAAATGTAAGAGAACTATGTGTTATGTGTATATTAAACTAAACTAAACTTCAAGGAAATAAGTTGAAATTGTTTTATGATTGTGTTTTCTCTCAGTTTCAGTGAAGCAGACACAATGTCTAGAGCTAGAGGTTTTTCTGTTATCTTGAAACAGAAATAATTACTAGGCTTCAAGTGTAAAAGCGTTTTATTGTTTTAGGACTTCCAAGTTCTGCAAACATCTGAGAGATATGTATTTTTAACACAGAGATGTTAGTTTCTGTTAGCCTGGGAACTGAAGGCAGGTGACAAAGAGTGATGTAGTCCAAGCTGACCCAGCAGTAATGTTTGATAGTAATTTACGAACTCTCAAAGAGAGACTGTGGGCATTTTGTATTTCTCTTTGGATCTGAGAACATCCACTCATCATCTGTAGCATCTGCACTTGCCTTGCTAATAGTAAGTAACTAGATTGTAGTGGTTTCTTTTAGATATAGATAGGGATATAGTAGAGATTAGTTTAGATGTTTTCTGTATTTATTTGAGACTGTCCTGCAATGTTGTTTTAAAATATTTCCTGTGATTCTGAATTCTGCAGTTACTGTGTTAATTGAGTATTCTCTTGTTCCTTTATTATTTATTATTAAATATATTTAAACCTATCGTTGTGGCTGATATTTGTGAGACATATTTAAGCTCTTAGAGTGCTTGCATATGTATTTGGTGACACTCTACAGGCCACTGCTAAATAGCTTTGCAAATCTTGGTCACACTTACTATTTGGATTTATAGTAACTGCACACAGTAGGATTGTTCACCCTTTGGAAAGGGCCTTAAAGTAGCTGATAAGGGGTTCTGGTGGCAGTGATAACTACTGTATGGTCTGGGCAGGGTATAGCTAGTAAACCTGTGCCAGCCTTTCCCAGGTATGTGTTTGTGTATAAATCAAATCTCAAAGTGTGTGTGTGTGTGTGTGTGTGTGTGTGTGTGTGTGTGTGTGTGTGTGTGTGTGTGTGTGTGTGTGTGTGTGTGTGTGTGTGTGTGTGTGTGTGTGAGCTACTTGGGCAGGGACATGAAGCACTGGTTGGACAGAGAGAGTGTTGGGAGGACTTGGCTTGGAACCCTGGCTAAGGACTCAACTCTATAGCTGTGCCAGTGGGGGAGTCTTAAGTTCATAGGTGTGTACCAGGCTAATGGCCCTGGAGCCTTAATCTGGCATCGTGTCACCCAACCTTAGTTCGTGCCTCTGTCGAGTGAAGCCACTGGAGTGATCCCTGGGGTGAATTTTCCATTTCCCATCCACTCATCAATATTTCTCTTGAAGAGGGCCAGTGAGGTGCTCTGCTTGACATGTATGGGAAGTCTATTCCATAGCATGGGCAGTCTCTGGGTTATGAACCTGTCCCTCCAGCATGTTCTGTTGATTGTGGTAATGAGGTTGAGGTCTCTAGAGCGTGTAGTGCATAGGGATTGGGATTTCTTTAGATGTAGCATTTCTAACAGAGCTGGGTCAGACATAGCTTTGTAAGTCAAGCAGAAATCGCCTCTAAGTAGGCGATATGAGACAGAGAATAGTTGGAGTTTTTTGAGTCTGTCCATATAGGACAAATGTTTAAGGCCTAGGATGCTCTTTGTGAGGTACTTTTGCAGCCTCTCCAGTTGTTGCAGGTGTTTAGTGAGGTACATGCCAAATGGGGCATTGTACTCAATGACTGGCCTAATGAGGGAAGAGTAGAGGGAGACAATGTCTCTTTCTTCCTGGATGCAAAACCCTTAGTAATAAGATGTGCTGCATAGAAGGACTTTCTGACCACAGTGGCAATGTGGTGGTCAAAAGAGTGGTTGCTGTCAACCTGTGTTTCCAAATCTGTTATAACACCTTCTGTGTTCATTGGACTACCATCGATGTGGTAATTCATGGGAACTGGGTTTTTCCCAAAGGGGATGATGACACATTTTTTGGCATTGAGCTTAAGGCCATGGTTCTGACATCAGTCGTTGGTCTCAGTGAGGCCTTTTCTGTAGGATATCAGCATGACTTGGGGAGTTAATAATAGCTCCCAACTTGCAGTCGTCTGCAAACTTTGTCAGCCAGAGTCCCTTCATGTTGGCCTGGACTTCTGAAAAGTAGATACCAAACAGGAGAGGACCCAGGACCAAACCATGTGGGACTCCACTCATGACTGGTCGGCAGTCTGACTTGGCCTCACCTACTTTCACACTGTGGTTTCTAGCCAGTTTGCAACCCACCTAATGATATAGGGGTTGATGCCTAGCTTAGTGAGTTTTTCTATGATTCCTGACTGGGGAATGGTATCAAAGGCCTTGGCCAGATCAAGGTAGGCAGTATGAACCACTTTGCCTTCATCCACAGTTCTGGTGACAGACTCAAAGAAGTTGACCAAGTTGAGAAGGCATGATCTACTTTTCACAAAACCAAACTGAGTGGGATCCAGAGTTTGGAGATTTCCTATATCATTGTTTAGTAGGTCAATGATGATGTGTTCCATAGCTTTGCATATCAGACTCATCAGGCTAATGGGGCGATAGTTCCCAGGGTCTGTAGTTGCTTCTCTTTTGTATAGAGGGATGACTGTAGCAGTGCTCCATTCGGTAGGGACAAAGCCTGAGGTGAAGCTGTGATTGAACAGGCACACAGGTGAGGTGCCAGTTCACTCTGTAGTTCATGTAGAACACAGCCAGGGATATTGTCAGGTCCCATAGAAGCTATATTCTTGGCCTTGGACAGTGCTGTTTTAACCTTTGCAGCAGTAATACTGGGTGCCTGGCAATCTACTGGTGTTGTGACTGGTTCTTTAGGGGGGGTTAAAGTTGGCACTGAATCTGTCGGCCAATATATTGGCAATATCTGTTGGCTTGGTATAGGAGGTACCATTGTGCAGTAGCTCAGAGCAAATCTGGGTATTGCCGTGGAAATTCTTTACATAATTATAGAAGGTGTTGTAGTTGTCTTTACTATCTGCTGCAATTCTGTTTTCATAACTAGCTTTAGAGAATTTGATGAGGGATCTCACCTTTTTGTTGAAGTGTATAAGGGAGTTTTTCTAGTCTTGGGACTTCACCTTATTCCTCCTTCTGCTGTAGAGTTTGTTTATGGCAGGGGACCACCAGATTGGTTTCCTTTTTTTTTTTTTTTTTTTTTGTTTGGAGGAAAGCATCTTGGTTCTATTGGGTATGGCAAGATCCATGCATTTGTGTATGTGTTTGAACAATGCATTGGTGTATGATTCAGCAATCATGCCACTATTCTCCATTTGCATGGGTGCCATGAAGTTAATCACCTCTGTTTTTAGGAGCCCAAAGTTAGCTTTGGAGAAGTTTTTCATGGTGGTTACCTTTGCGGGATGGTGGGGAGTGGCAGGGATGTGGATTTCCAAGGTGATTAGTTTGTGGTCGGATCTAACCAGGGAGGAGTTGACTATTGGTGGAGAGCAACGGTCGCCCATGTTAGTAATGACCAGGTCAAGGATGTTGTGACCTCTAGTGGGGGTAAGAACAAGCTGGTCAAGGATATTGGAATTAATGAATTCCAGGAAAGTTGGGCAAGTCTGTTGTTACATGAGTCGTTTTCCCAGTTAATGGAGGGGTAGTTGAAGTCACGCAGTATGAGAGTGTTAGGTTGGACCCTAATATTCTCCAGGGTGCTTAGGAATGTGAGTCTTGGGACATGGTTGGGGACCTATAGCAGGCTAAGACCTGAATCGTTGTCTTACTCAATGTTAGCTGCACCTGAAGTATCTCAGATTCATTATGTCGGGTTACCAGTCTGGACATGTGCACATCCTTTATGAATATGGAAACACCACCATCTTTGGAGCTTCGGTCCAAGTTCTGGGGCCGAAAGGTGTGGAATAAGTTATAGTCTGGTAGTGCAGGGGTGCTTTCTGTTGCCTTGAACGGGTCTATATTAGATCAGCGAATGCTTAAAAAAGCGAACAGTGATTAATCGACCCTATGTAAGTGAAAGCTTGCAATGTTGAACTGTCAGAACAGTGATTTTTTTTCCCAAGGGAGAAAATCACTGTTCTAACAAAAAATAAAAAACAAAACACTTTAAATATTACATTAAGTGGGGGGCTTCGCCCCCACACACCCCCCTACTTAAATATACCAACTCTGAGACTGCACTACAGTGCCAAAAACTGCAAAGTAACGAAGTGGCCAAGCAGATTCTTTCCCAGGGAAAGAATTCACTTAAAAGCCGCTTCAATATTTCAGTCTTTAAAGTTCGACCAAGATGCATTTGAAAGA
>NC_056737.1:1065212008-1065287008 GCF_019279795.1 Protopterus annectens
ATTTCTCCATGTGTGTGTCGGTGTCCTGTCTCTGTCAGCCATGGTCGTGTCTGTGGCTCAGTATATTTGTGTGTGTGTCTCTCTGTCTGGTCGGTGTCCATGTGGGGTCCATCTCTACATGTGTGTGTCTCTCTCTCTCTGCTGCATGTCTGTCTGTCTGTCTGTCTGCTGCTGTCTGTCTCTCCTGCCTGTCTCTTTTCCTGTATGCTGCTGCTGTGTATATATGTGTATATGTGCTGTGTGTGTCTCTGTCTCTCTGTCTGTCTCTCTCTCTGCTGTCTGCTCTGTCTGTCTCTCCTCTGTCTGTCTGCTGTCTCTGTATATATGCTGTGTGTGTGTGTATGTCTGTATATATATATGCCTGCCTGTGTGTGTCTCTGTATGTGTGGATGTCTGTGTCTCTCTATATATATGTCTGTCTGTGTGTGTGTGTGTGTCTGTCTCTCTCTGCCTCTCTGCCTGTGTGTCTGTCTGTGTCTCTCTGTCTCTCTGTCTGTCTGTCTCTGTGTGTGTGTCTCTGTGTGTGTTTGTGTGTATGTGTGCATGTATGTGTGTGTGTGTATATGTCTGTGTGTGTGGATGTGTGTGTATATGTTTGTAGGTGTGTGTGTATGTATATGTGTATGTGTGTTGTATGTGTGTGTGTGTGCGTGTGTATGTGTATGTGTGTGTGTGTGTGCTGTGTGTGTGTGTGTGTGTGTGTGTATGTGTGTGCGTGCTGTGTATGTGTGTGTGTGTGTGTGTGTGTGTGAGTGTGTGTGTGTGACAATGATGTGTGTATTGACAATGTTGTGTGGTGATGCTGTGTGTGTATGTGTGTGTGTGTAACCTCTCTCTCTCTCTCTCCTCTCTCTCTCTCTCTCTCTCTCTCTCTCTCCTCTCTCTCTCTCTCTCTCTCTCTCTCTCTCTCTCTCTCTCTCTCTCTCTCTCTCTCTCTCTCTCTCTCTCTCTCTCTCCTCTCTCTCTCTCTCTCTCTCTCTCTCTCTCTCTCTCTCTCTCTCTCTCTCCTCTCTCTCTCTCTCTCTCTCTCTCTCTCTCTCTCTCTCCTCTCTCTCTCTTTCCTCTCTTTCCTCTCCTCCTCCTCTCTCCTCCTCTCTCTCCTCTTTCCTCTCTTCCTCTCTCTCTCTCTCTCTCTCTCTCTCTCCTCTACTCTCTCCCTCTCTCTTCTTTCTCTCTCCTCTCCTCTCTCCTCTCTCTTTCCTCCTTTCTCTCCTCTCTCCTCTCTCTTTCCTCTCTCTCTCTCTCCTCCTCCTCTTTCCTCTCTCTTTTCCTGTTTTCCTCTCTTTCCTCTCGTGCTCTCTCCTCCTCCTCCTTCCTCCATTCCTTTTCGTTCCTGTCTCTTTCTCCGTCCATTGTCTGCCTCTTTTCCTGTGTGTGTGTGCCTCTTTGTGCGTGTGCCTCTTTGCCTGCCTCCTGTGTGTGTGTGTACGGTGTGTGTCTGCTGTCTGTGTGTGTGTGTGTGTGTGTCATGCTGGGGTCCGTGTCTGTGTTGGTCTGTCGTTTCCTGGGATCAGGGTCAGTGTGGGTTTCGTTCTCGTGGGGATTCATGAATATGTGTCTCTCTGTCTCTCTTTCTCTCCTCTCTCTTTCTCTTGGTCTCATGTGTCAGCTGTATGTTGTTGTTATAGATGTGTGTGTGTCTGTGTGTAGCTGCTGTAGCATGTGTGTGTGTGTGTGGTTTGGTGGTGTGTGTATATGTTTGCATCACAGCACTGCCTTTTCAACAGTATAAAAATGCTGGCTTATCTGCTTGTGTTATTCTGATGAAGTCTCTTTGTTGAGACGAAAGTGTTCAATCATTTTATTTATTATTTCAATAAAAACAGATAACGAAGTAGTCAGCCAACAATACTACAGATCCGGATAAAAGGAAAACTCTTTTTTATTCAATTAAGCGCTTTCGTTAGACTCCACTGACTTTCTCAGATTACAAAGTTCAAAATACTGCTTAAATAACCCATCCCACCCTACAAATTAGTTGCATCATTTCCCACAGGAAATTAACAATGAATGACGTGACAAGGTCTTCTGTCTTTCACTGCGGTGGTGGTGCTGCGGTAGCATTGTGACCTCACAGTTAGACGTTGCATGTTCGATTCGACAAGGTAAAATTCATTTTAAATTAACCATAACACAAAACCACTCATTGTTAGTTGGTAATCACTCATAAAAAATTTAAAGACTTTAGTTTCAGTAGAGCTGTGATACTGACCCTGTCATGAAGCCCAGGTTTTTTACTGGCATTAAGTTTAATTTGCCACTTTAATTCAAGAAGTTCCAAAAATTCTTCCAACGGTCCACCCCTTGAACCCAGGTCAGCATGATCAATGGCACAAAACTTTAACTTGTGCAAAGGGAATATCTCTATATGTTTGTACAATGCATTTTTGTTGTTTTTCTGTCCAATTTCATAGCCATGTTCATAAACCTGTTGCTTGAGGGCCCTCTTAGTTTTATCCACATAAAATCCATCACATGAGTCACACAAAGCAACATACACTACTCCTTTTGAAAAACAGTAATACCTTTTCTTTGAGTAAATAAACCTATAGTTATTAATAAAGATCTCCCCTCTGTCCACAATAGACAGGCAGTGAGCACACCTACCACATTTAAAGCAACCCCCATTTTTTAAATATCTCAAGTTCTTTTCCAAAAGGCCCTTTTTTATAATCCTTAACTGGTTTGTCACCAAGGACCCCAACACTCTCCTCATCCATAACAAACATTTTCCAAAATTTCTCAATTATTTTCCTGATGTCATAGAAATCAAGTGTATAAGGTATAGTCAAGGCCCTAGAGTACCTATCATGGTCTAAACAAGGGGTCCCAACAGACTCAATGTTGCCACATAGCAATTTAACAATGTACCCAGTGTGCCTTTTGTATTTAACTTTGTTCTCAATAATATTAACAAAACGGGGGGGTACCCTCTTTTTATTAACATACCCTTTACTGTCTCACATTCTTTTTGAAAATCATCGTCCTCTGAGACCATCCTGGCAACCCTGGCATACTGGCCTTTAACTAGGCCCTTTTTCTGGTGTTCAGGGTGCCAGCTTTCAAAGTGCAATAGTGCTTTAGAATACCTAAGTTTCCTATTTAACAGAGAAATAAACATCTTTTTAGTATAGTCCTTTTTGATAGTAACGTCTAAAAAGTTCAGGCTATCGTTTTTCTTAGTCATAGTAAATTTAAGGAAATCAGTGGTCGCATTGCTATAAACATCAAACTCTTCCAGTTTAGCCTCACAGCCCTTCCACAAGATTACTGTTATCATCTAGATAGCGCCCATAGGAGACCCAGTACCTTTTATACTCTGAGTTCCTGAGGAATTCATCTTCCCAGTAGGTCAATACTATGTTTGCAAATGCTGGGGCACAACAAGCACCCATAGCAACCCCCTGTCTTTGTTTGAAAATATGACCATCAAAACTAAGGTGTGTGTTATCCAAAATCAATTGCATACATGTCCTCAGGGTCAATATTGTCCCATGCTCCCAGTCAGTATTGAAACATAAATATTCATAAAACCATTCAAGGCCTTCTTCGTGAGGTATCACAGAAAAAAGGTCCTTAATTTCTAAAGTGACCATAATAAGTCCATCATCTTACATATCTGGTTTGATTTTTGCAAGGAAGTCCCAAGAGTCTCTAATAACCCACTCCCTTCCATCCAAAATGTTCTTAACTTTCCCATCAATATATTTGGCTATGCCAAAAGTTTTGGAGGCCTTAGCGTCAACAATTGGTCATATGGGTGGGCAACAGACGGATTTATGTATCTTTGGGATCCCGAAAATAGTAGGGATTCTAGGGAGCCTCTTCTCTAGAATACGGTGAATATCTAAACTGATTTGTCCATTAAGTAACAATTCATCGAAGGTAAGGTCATTGTTTCTGTAAGGTATATTCGTTTTGTTCACAGAGGTCTCAGCATATGTATCACTATATAGCAAATCAAATATTTTACTATCATAGTCAGAAGTGTTCATAATAACGAGACCCCCACCCTTGTCAGGTTTCATTAACCTAATCTCCGGGTTACTAATAACATCTTGGAGAAGTAACCATTCCTGGTGATTTAAGTTATTGACCACGGTTCGTTTCTGGTGTATGAGAAGTTCCCTAATTTCTTTTTCACACAAAGCTTCAAAAATTGAAGTAAGAGGGTGCACCATGGTCATTAACTTAAAAATAAACAAAAAATAAGGCTGTGTTTTTGCACACTTTGATTTTACATTTTTTTGAGTGCTTTTAGCAAGTTTGGTGATTCGTGGCTGCTATCAGTATTGTTTCAAGTCTTCGTTTGGTTTACTGGTTTGTCGAGTTTTTGGAACTTCTTGAATTAAAGTGGCAAATTAAACTTAATGCCAGTAAAAAACCTGGGCTTAATGACAGGGTCAGTATCATGGCTCTACTGAAACTGAAGTCTTTGTATTTTTTTATGAGTGATTTCCAACTAACAATGAGCGGTTTTGTGTTGTGGTTACTTTAAAATGTGTTTTACCTTGTCATGTCATTCATTGTTAATTTCCTGTGGGAAATGATGTAGCTAATTTGTAGGGTGGGATGGGTTATTTAAGCAGTGTTTTGCTCTTTGTATTTGTATTCTGATGAAGTCAGTGGAGTCTGATGAACGTGCTTAATTGAATAAAGAAGGGTTTTCCTTTTATCCGGATTTGTGGTATTGTTGGTTTCCTACTTCGTTATCTGTTTTTCTACAGTTTGTCTTGGTCTTTTGGCGTATTTTAATAGAAACTTATTTTTTAACCAGTGATCGGATCCTCAGTGGCATTATTTACATTTGGATTCTGAGTTTGGTTAACATAACGCTGCACCTTTCTACTTTTTTCAAATTAATCCAAGTACCTAGATTAGGACTCGAATCCACAGCCTTCTCATGTTCCAGGACTAAGTGTGAATCTGCTACAGACTGAGTCACTGACACTGTTAATATACATGTGCTTGTATGCCATGGCTCCCTTTTGGAAGTGAGAGACTTATAGCTGCAAGCCGTACAACTTCAGAAAAGTAAAATGCGTTTTTTGAAACTCACTGAAGTGCCATTGCATCATTTTTTGTAGGGTAATGTATTCACCTGAGCCTCATGATATGTGGGAGTCTGTTGCTTTTATATGCTAACTCTAAGATTATTTTGCTTCTGTCTAGAGGGACATACAACTGTAAGGTATGAGAACCTTTGATTTGGTATACAGTCCCAATATTTTGACTTTAGTGTCACTATTCCAGAGATTGGAGTTATATTCCTAGATATTTCAGCATACGTGTGTGTGTGTGTGTGTGTGTGTGTGTGTGTGTGTGTGTGTGTGTGTGTGTGTGTGTGTGTGTGTGTGTTTGTGCATGCGGGCACGCGCACATGCATATGTGCATTTAAACAAATATGTAAATATTTGCCTGCAAGACATCATCTTTATATGTATCCGGAGACTGATATGAATTGTGTCCTGTTTTAATGAACCATGAGGGTGTCTGGATTGCTTCTTCATATTGCAAAATTAATGTATAACTGACATTTGTGGACCGCTGCTTCAAAATATGCTGACTAGCATTTGTTACGGTATGCACTGTTTTTGGAGGGAGTGGAAAAAATCAATGCCAGGGAATATGGGGATTGCAGAATGCGTCATACACAATCATTACACGTATGTTATGACTACTGAAATGACAGGAGTGAGCCAGGTATCTGCTGTTATGGTAAGTTCCTGTTACAGTCATACATTGTTTTTTTTTCTTATATGTCTAGCTTTCAGAGACTTGTTATTGAAGAAACTACTGCCAACCAGTAAATTATGTACATAGAATTCCTTTTCTGTTTTCTTTTTTCATTTAGACTTATAAAGACCTTAAGGACCGTCAGCAGCTGATAGCATACAAAAGCAAAGTGGAGCAAGGGACTCGTGAAAAAAGGAAAATTGAAGACATCTTAAATAACTCTGTAAGCATACTGAGTTTCAGTTAACTGCACTGTTGACACACCTGCATTTGTGGTAGAAAGTTGAATTTTAGTTGTCTTGCATGTTCCTAAGTAATACATTGATTCATTGGTGTGATCACCTTGATGCAGTTTTCATCAGGCTCAGCATTGTTTGGCTGCATGTCATACTATGCTTCACCTTTATCTTGAAGCACCCTGTCCTTACACGTGCCATACTCAGGCAGCACCCCTGAGAATCTTATTGTGTGTGATATTCATTTGTAGCACCCCTCCCGTTCCTCAGATTTCTTGTGCACTGTTGTGATCCTTTGTCCACCCTGATCATTTACCCCCACAAAGGCATTGACTTCAGACTCCCTGCTGTGTGCAATCACTCCTATGGTGTGCTAGTTTTGTATTACTTCAAGCCATGGCACATTGCATGCACCTTTACTTTCATTTCTCCTCCAGTCCTAGTTATAACCTCCCAATAACTGAATAGCATAACAGAAGGTGTGTCCTTCTCCTGTGACACTTGATAACATCTTCCTGTCGGTCTCCTATGAGAGTGTTCTCACTAAACACCTTCATCTTCACTAGCAGTGTGTCCATAGTAGGACTAATTTGTTGCAGAAAAGCATAACAATTGTACATAAGAGGTATGTCTTGTTATTGCTGCCCTTTTCCTGGTGCCCAGTACGACCTATTTGTTCCTAGTTTTTGAATTTTCTGAAACAGCAATGGTAATTCTACAGTTGGTTGGGTGGAAGAGAAAAAAAACTCAAATGTTAATCTGTCCTGTCCCAAGAAGCATTGTCTTCTACCTTGGTCTGTAGAAATGTCTGAAATGGGCCTACACACCATAATGCAAAATGCTTCACACAAGATTGCTAATCTGCAACCACTGAACTGCACCATCTTTTTAATGCTTTGTTTGTAATAATTTTAACCACAGATACTGGGTGTAACAGATTTTCTTGGTGCTTTTGTAATTATCTTACTTGCCTTCAAATAGGAAGTTCCTGTAAGTCTGGCAATAGAAGGGTTAAGGCTATTTTACCTGTTTATGTAACTGGCCAGAGAAACTTTTACAGCCATACAAAAATTAGCCTTGTTGTGTCTTTCGGCTTATCCTGGTTAGGGGTCGCCACAGCGGACCTCTGGTCCGCTAATGTTTGGTAGTGGATTTTTATGTGCCGAGTTACCAGCCCTGACGCACAACCTTCAACGAAGGTACGCCCATTCATGCATGCCTCCACACAGAAGATGCTCTAGCTGAGAATCGAACCAGACAATGTCTTGCTGTGAGGCGACAACGCTACCGCAGCACATACAAAAATTAGCCTAATTACAGAAAATAATACCCTAAGTACAACAGCAGGATGTGCCAGTAATAAGAGAAATGTAGGATTTCTGTGCCTAAATACAAAATAAAAAACCTTGTAAAAGCAAGAAGTAAAGCACTTAAATGCCTCTTACACTAACATTATTTTGAGATAAGGAGATAAACAGGGATAAATCTGTTATCATCACAATACTGTAAAAAGGTGCATTTATGAAAAGAATGAGAACTCCTATTTATAGCTTATCAAGAACAGGACAGTATTTCCAAAACCACTTTAAATAAGTTTGTATTAACTAGACAGTGAACCCAAAAGGTAAGTTCTAAGTTAACAGTCATAGATGGTTTGTATGCAATTAAAATGAACTGAAGCCAACAGCTGGTATATCAGTAAGTTATGGGGCATTGCAAAGCAGAAATGAATGGAGGAGGAAAAGAGTATGGATCATTCATATTACCACTGAACACCTTGAACAGAAGCAGCACTATTTCTAAGACTGTATGACTAGTACAGTCTGTGGAAGGCAATATCATTCTTTCAGTGCAGAGTAATTCTCTGTATTCATTGGCAGCATGCCTAGAAAGCCGGAGCTATCAGATGACTGCCCTGGGTATATGAGTATTTCAAGAGGGAAGTAAATAGTGTGAGAAGAAATAGCCAGGGAATTGGTATGGCTAGGCTTGTATAAGCCCTAGGGCCGATAGCCTAGTACCAACCTATGAACCATGTTAGATGATGAGGGCTATGCTGGGAATTGGATTATGCTTGACTGGCATCTGTAGATATCATATATGAGTCTTCTCATTTTCTGTTTTGAGATATATGGTAATAATTTGATGACTGGCAGTGCATTCATCAATTTACTCTGGGATTGATTGGTTTGACCTTCCTGGAGAAAGGAGATATAGCCTGAGGGAGGGTACTGGCATTGTGTAAATGGTCATAAGACTTAGTAGTTTTGGAGTACCTATGAGTTTATGAATGAGAGTCTGCAAATGAAGGATCTGATGTTGTTAATCTTCGTCCATTCATTACTGATGGGTTATAAGTTCCGTCCTCGAAACCGAGCCAGCCTTATACCAAGCTCGTATCAGGCCAAAACTCTCGAGCCAAGATCCTACCCAGAATGCTCTGCTCCCTGTTACCTCAGATCTAATTTGCTGCATTGCCATTCAGCCGTGTCAAGCCACTCTCTCTCTCAGCTAAGCAAACAATTTTTGAAGTTTTTCTATTGTTAGTGTTTCAAAAGTTTTTAAACAGTTACTATCTATATACTTCTACCCTATCGCAACTTTAAGGCTGTCTCCCTATAGTTTTTTCCCTTTCTCTTACCTTTGAGGGACATTACCATCATTGGTAATCCTTCTTTCCCTTTCTTACCCTTCTGGGTAGCTTCCTTAACTTTTTGGTACTGTCGTTCTTCTCTCTTCGTATCATTATATCGGATAAGAAAAGTAGTGTTGGTTTCAAACAATGTACAGAATGCGGCCATAAGTTACCACTTTCTGATGGCCATGATTTGTGTGTCTATTGCTTGAATGTCTCCCACCTTTCAGTGGACCCTCCGTGTGGGATTTGTAGAACTTTTTCAACCAGGACTCTAAATGAAAGGAAGAATAAATTAATTCTTTAAGGCCTCCTTAAAACTCCTTTCTGCGAGGCTATCTCTGGGTCGGAGGGCACATCCCGTCCTGCTAAACCCCGTAAGAGGCATTCTTCTTCTTCCTCTTCAAGGTCACTCACTTCATCTCCCTCTGGAGATTGCAAGGAGTCGACTCACAAAAAGGTAAAAATTTCGAGCTTGGCGCTGCCATCTGTGGTTCTTTCGGCCCCAGTCTCGGCACTGCCCCAGTTGATTCTTACTCCAGCTATGTTCTCTTCATCGCCACTAGCACCAGAGATCCCGATGCAGACACTTATGGCTCTGACAGTTTCATCGCAGCCTTTACTGGCACCATCTATACAGGTGCAGACTCCTTTAGCTCCGTCCTTGCCGATGCTGTCAACCCCAGGGATAGTGTCCTCTATGGTGCAGACACCTTCGGCACCGACATGCGGTTCGGTGCAGTCTCTTTTGGCACCATCATTATTGGTGCAGACACCTTCCTCGACGTCACCATATTCTTCAGTGCAGACATTTGCAACACCAACCCTCGACACTTATGGTGCTGCCTTTGTCGGCACAGACAACCTCGACACCATTCTCCTCGGTGCAGACACCCTCTGTTCCGGGCCCTGCACCACACGAACTACCAAGGGCTAAATACTCTCCTTCCTTGGATCTGTTTGTGGGAAGCCAATATAGCCCCTTTTTAGAAAGGCCAGAATCTCCTTCAGGTCTCTCTATGAGGTCAACCAGGAGCCTCTCAGAACAGGATGTGTTGTGGCCAGGGGTCTCTCTCAACCATCTAAAGCTACGTTCCCTCTTCCAGGTGACCGTATTTCTCCACAGACTCCAACTAAAATAAGGGGGGTCAGGTGGTGGTAATGGTTAAGGTGTTTACCTCTTTACACTCCTCCTTCGACTTCCAGGGAAGCATCGAAGCTCCTTCCTCTGACAGCAGCTTCCCTTCATTCAACACCAACAGTGGACCTCACTTTGGAGCCGGAGTCATCCTTGTGTCCATCGGTGCACTGGGCTCTTCTCAGGCTAGTAGCTGTGCCGCGAGGGTAGGCATTCTTGGTTCCTCACCAGTTTTTTTCTGTGGCACCCTCCAGGAATCCTCCTCCCCTCAAGCTCCACAGTCCTCTTGAGACTTATGGTCTGGGGTTGGCTCGTCGGAGCTGGGTGTGACCCAGTTCTGAGGTTGTCATGCTCGGTTCCAGGCTCCCATCCCTCTTCGGGAAGTCTGGCCTTCCAGGACATGGAGAGGGCACTTGCCTCTGCTGGCAAACCCTCCATGTCAGAGTTTTCATCCCCCTCTGTGCCACAACTGTCACAAGCCACAACCACGTCAGGCACAAGAGCCATAGGTTTCTCCCCCTCAGGAGATCCCCTCTTTGCAATCTTCTCCAGAGCTCCCCACTGAGGAAGTCCCTTGCAAGGCTTCATGCAAGAGGAAGCACATGGACTCCACTGAGAAGTCTTTGACCGAAGATACGGACTTTGATGATGGGGAAGGGTCCCCACGGTAACCCTGTGATGAGGTGTCCTTTGGTGACATCCTCAAGATCCTAAGACAGAGGAGCGACTGGAAGTCCTCCAACCCTTCCTCAGAGTAATCCATATTCCTGCAGGCCTTTCGTGCCCGGCCCCCTACCTCCTGGATTACCCCACTGGCCGATGAGCTTGTCCAGCTCATCGTCCAGCGTGCATGGAAGGCTCCTGACACCTTGGAAGCTATACCTCGGAGGCCTGACAAGATTTTATCTCCCCCTACTGAGCATCGCCATTGATTAAAAGGTCTTCCAGTAGATGCCATGGTGGTGGCAGCTGCAACCAAAAAAGACTTGGCAGAAGAGAGCCAGACTGTCCGTCCGCCCAATAAGGAGTCCCGGGTGATAGACAGACTCAAGAAGTATGTGTTTGCTTCATCGACCTTCGCTGTAAGGTTCTTGAACTACTTGGCACACTTTACAAGGCTTCAGAGGGACCTTAACCAACTCACTGAAACCTTGGCAGGAGCTGTTTCTGATGAGGTGCGCAACAACGTAGCTTCTCAGATCACGACCGTAGAATTGATATCTAGTTCTTCCATGCATCTTATTTCACATGCAATGGAAGGAGCGGCTAGAGCGGCAGGCGCAGGTATAATCATGAGACATCATGCCTGGATGCACCTGGATGCACCTTTGCGACTTTGCGGACTCCTTTAGGGCTTCCTTTATGAATGCCCCTATTGAGGCCACCTCATTGTTTGGCCCTAAGGTTAAAGATACACTGGCAAGGTGCAAACAAGATGGCAAGACCCTGTCTGCTATTGGTGTCTGACACTCCACCCCTCAATGATTCTACTCCAGAAATCAGAGGAGCAGGAAGATGTGACACAGAAAATCACAAGGCTCTTTCCATGACGCACGTGCTGAGTTCTCCGCTAGAGGCAGAGGAAGAACTCCAATGGAAGACGCCCCTTTCAGGGCAGGGGAGGTCCACAAAACCGGGGTTCCAGAGATTCTTTCTCTGGACAACCCTACCAGCGCTTCTGAAGCGTTTCCCGACTGCTTACCTCTGGAAGCGGTCGGGAGTCATTTTTCCTTGTACCCCACTGCCTGGTGAACCATAACCACTGATTCTTGGGTACAAGAGATTATATCCAGATGGTATTGCATCCCCTTCCATCTCTGTCCCATCTCACCCAGAGTTTTACCCGATGTCCCACCCAGTCAAGGGGAAGCAGCAACACACGAAATCTGAAAGCTGCTACAAAAAAAGAGTCATCCAAACGGTCCCCCCAGACAAGATAGGATCTGCTTTTTACTCAAGGTTCTTTTTAGTGCCAAAAAAGACAGGGGACTGGAGACCAATTCTGGATCTCAGAACACTAAACAAATTTGTAAAAACAGAGAAATTCCGGATGGTCACGGTTGAGTCTATCCTTCCTCTTCTGGAAGAAGGCGATTGGATGTGCTATGTACATCTTCAAGACGCGTATTTCCATATAAAAATGGACAAGTGCTCAAGAAAATACCTCTGCTTCCGCATAGGAGCCAGTCAGTACCAATTATGAGCACTGCCTTTCGGTCTCTCTACAGCCCCAAGAGTGTTCACCAAATGCATGGCAGTGGTCATCGCTCACCTGTAACTTCAAGGATTCCAGGTGTTTCCATACCTTGATGACTGGCTCCTTACCTCCCCCACCAAGCATCTGTTGGAAGAAGCCCTAGACTACACTCTTCTTACAGCTCAGCACTTGGGAATCACTATAAACTGGGAGAAGTCCAACACAAACCTGGCACAATCTTTAGAATTCATTGGGGTTCTGTTGGACATGAGGAATTGCACAGCATCTCTTCCAGATCACAGACTTCAAAGAATAAGACAACAGATTCAGCCGCTAATCTGTCACCACAAATCCTCTGCTCGGTCCATATCCAACTCTTGGGGTTAATGGTAGCTTCGATCACCATTGTTCCTCTGGCCAGATTCCACACGAGACTTCTTCAATGACTACTTCTCACTCAGTGGTACCCTCTACAACATCCTTTGTCCTTTCAGATAAGTGTAACTCAGAGATGTAAGCAAGATTTGCTCTGGTGCATGTCTCGATATCCCCAACAATGGTCTTGCCCCTTCAGCCAAAAGCCATGGTGACCATGGACGTCTCCCTGATGGGGTGGGGAAGGCTATGTCAGGGAAACTCAGTCCAAGGCACCTGGTCGGAGACAGAGGCCCATTTGCATATCAATGTCCTGGAACTGAGGGTGGTACTATTAGTGTTGCAAGCATTCCACTCGATCCTTGCATCAGGGACTATTGCAATCCAATCATACAACATGTCAGTGGTCTGGTACATCAACAAGCAAAGGGGCACCAGATCTTATCCATTATGCTGAGAGGCCTTCAGAATATGGCAATGGGCGATAGCTTCCAACTGCTTTCTAATTGCAACGCACATTCCCGGGAGCTCCAATGTGATAGTGGACAAATTGAGCAGGTGCATTCTACAACCTCACGAGTGGTCCCTCAATCCTCTGATTGCGGCAAAAATTTTCAACCACTGGGGCCAGCCTTGCTGTGACCGATTCGCCTCTCCAGTCAACTACAAGTGCAGCAACTATTTTGCCCTGATCCCCCTCGGGGACAGTCACCGAGAGACGCTCTAGTCCACACTTGGCCGTTGGGTCTGCTTTATGCTTATCCTCCTCTACCCCTTATTTTCCAATTTCTGAAGAAAGTACGGCAGTTGAAGAGCAAAGTGATCCTTATTGCTCCACATTGGCCTCAACAAGTTTGGTTCCCCTTCCTGTGGCCTCACCTGCTAGATTGACCGTGGATTCTCAATCCATCCCCAACGTTGATCTCCCATCCACAGGGTCTGACTCACCCCAGTCTAACAAACCTGAAGCTGACAGCTTGGTTTCTCCACTTCCTATATTTGCCAAGCAGGATAACCTCTCTTCCCCGGTGCGCAATATTCTTATCGCATCTCATAAATCATCTACCAGGCTAATCTATCTCAGCAAATGGAAAAAGTTTACATTATGGGCAGCAAACAAACAACTGGACCCCTTGTCAGCCTCAGTTTCGATGGTATTAGATTACTTATTAGATCTTTTCCAGTCTGGGGTGTCAGCCTCCACTATTCGTGTTCATTTGGCTGCCATTTCTAATTTCCACATTGGCTTTCAGGACTCTTCACTCATGTCACACAAGACTCTGTAAGACTTTCTTGAAGGGCGTTTTTCACCTAAAACCTCCCTTTAGAGAACCAGTACAACCTTGGGATTTGGCTTTGGTTCTACAAGCCCTAACATCTCCCCCTTTGAACCTGCATCTTCATGTGATTTAAAGTACCTCTCTTGGAAAACTGTGTTTCTGGTTGCAATCACATCGGCCAGATGTCTGTCAGAACATCAGCCCTTATGCATTAAATGTCCCTACCTTATTTTCCATAAGGATAGATCACTGAGAACTAATTCTTCCTTTTTATCTAAAGTGGTGTCAGAGCAGTCTATCGACCAGTCTATTGACCTCCCAGTATTTTTTCCTAATCATTCTAACAAAGAAGAGTATTGCCTGCACTCCCTAGATGTTCACAGGCAAATACAATTTTATCTGGATAGAACAAAATCTACTCGTAAATCAGACCAACTATTTCTGGCATTTTCTGGACCAAGGCTAGGTCATCCTGTCTCTAAAGTTACACTGGCGTCATGGTTGAGAAATTGCATTTACCTTCATCTACAACAAGAACAGCATCACCTTGCCTCAAAGTGAAAGCCCATTGTATGAGGTCTGTGGCAACTTCAGCAGCTTTCCATGCTAGGACTTCCCTCAATGACATTTGCTCAGCTCAACTTGGGCCAAACCCCATACTTTTATCCTTCATTACAAATTGGATTTAGCCTCCAGAGGAAGAGCTTCTTTTGGTTCTCTGGTGCTCAGGAATGTCCTTCCATGAGGGCCGCCCAGGGATACAGGTAGCTGGGGACTCTGCCCCATCAGTAAGGAATGAATGAAGATTAACAACATCAGATAAAGAAGTTATATTTTACCATAACGTTCCATCTGTGCTGTTGATCTTTGTTCATTCATTACTCCCCACCCTCCGTCCCCCTCCAGAGGTTCCTGGTTGATCTCATATGCTCCTTTTTCCATTATTGTAGGTCTGTTATGACCAGAGGTAGCCTCTACTTTTGTCTATCAACTTGCAAACTCGATCTGAGGTAACAGGGAGCAGAGCATTCTAGGTAGGATCTTGGCTCAAGAGTTTTTGGCTGACGTGAGCTTGGTATAAGGCCAGCTTGGTTCCGAGGATGGAACTGATAACCCATCAGTAATGAATGAACGAAGATCAACAACACAGATGGAACGTTATGGGAAGACATAACTTCTTTGTACACGTATTCTAAGGTCTGCAGTTCTCACACGAACCTGTTAAGTAACTACATTGTCACACACTCACACTCACTCAGTCACTCACTCACTCTCACACACACACACACACACACACACACACACACACACACACACACACACACACACACACACACACACACACAAGTGCATCTTCATTGGAGGAGTTAATTCATCAGTCCAAGATATATTAAATTTGTCTGTCATGAATGATGGTTGTCCCACTTTGGAATTAATTTCCTGGATTGATACACCTGTCTTGGTTGTCCTAATTGACATGTTGATAGAAAGGTGCTAGTAAAAGGAAAGGGCATTCTGGCTCCACAGCACAGAATGTGGAGCTCTTCAGTGAGTCAGGTGATCAGGGTTCGAATAGTGGACCTGGCACTGGGGGAACCAGACAGGGAGGGAGAGGAAAGGAGGGGAGTGGTCTACTTGTCTTTCCTGGGGGGTGGGGAAAGTTGTAGGTACTCAGGAAGTACACTGGGAGGTTGTGATTTCTCTGGTAGAGAATGGGGAAACCAGTTCCTGTGCTTGAGGGAAGGGGGGGGTAGTGCTGATTGCTGGCAGCATCCCTTGTGGAAATGAGGCATAACATGCACAGACAACCCATTGCTCATCCCCCTTCAGCTCTGCTAGCTGAGTGTTCATGAGGAACAGAAGGGCTTAAGCAGAAAAAAATGTAAAACTTTGGGGGGGGGGGGCTTGGATTGTCACAGTAATGGAGCAAAGAGTGAAAAAAAATAAAAGAAAGAGGCATCTCTTTATCCCCATTTTTGTCGTTTCATAGTGCTTTGAGAAAGGAATGCATGTGATGTTCTTCGTGTTTCACTGTTGCAGTCATCAACTGTGGATTATCCCTGCTGTGGCAGCCCTCGGCCAGCCCAAATGTCAGAGTCTGTGTTTTTCTGTGTCGGCTGCTGTCACTTGTTGACTGACGTCAGGTCATCAGTGCTATAAAGCAAGGCAGCCGACGCCATTACATCAGTCTTTCTTGCCGTGGAACCCGTAGCAGAAGCAGTTCGCAAGTGTGCCGGTTGGTCACTACCAGAATTTGAATTACAGCTGAAAATGTCTAAAGCTAAGTACCCAGTTGGAGATCCTTTTTTCTTGCACTAAACGATGTCCGAAAAAGTTAACAATTGTCTCGCCTGTGGAAAGCAGATCCCACACTGAGACTTCCATTCATACTGCGTCACTTGTTTAGGCCCAGACCACGACGTCCCCCATTGCTGGTTCTGTGCCCTCTTTAATGCGAGAACCATTCATCTTAGAGCTCTTATTGTAGACCGGTATTTTTGTCTTCCATCTTCGCATTTCAAAATGGCGTCCATCAGCCAACAATCCATAGACATTCCGAAAAAACATAGAAATAAAGATAGAGACGGACCACACAAGGCTAAGCCTTCCAGCGACTCTACCACTAAGCAGGTCAGTTCACCAGAATTCAGTGAGGCACTTTCGCAGCCCCTGATGCCCAATATGATATCTACGCAGGCCTCTACCAAGACCCTTTCGGAGTCTGGTATGCCACAGAAATCTTCTTCGTCTTCCGATCCTTTGGTTGTTTCTCCCTCGGTTGGGTCCGGAGCTGCGACGCAGGCACCAGCTTCCGAGGAGGCCTCTCACACTACTGAATCTAGACAAAAAATGACGGCTTCTCATCTGACTACCGTTTCTGTCAGACCGATGGATACAATTAGGCCTAGAAGCCAGGCCACTCCTAGAAAAATCTACCTCTAGCCACCATCTTACCTCCACCTCAAGCCCAAATTTATTTTATTTATTTTACATTTGTTAACCGGGCTAGTCTAACTGGATATATTTCCATTTTCAGTAGAGGCCCGGGGAGAAAAGCTCCGACAATTATAGAATTACAACATTAAAAATTAAAATTTAAAGAATTAAAAGTAGACATTAACAGAAAAGATTTTAATAAAAATACAACAAGGACTCATGCTTAGAAATAGAAAGTATGCTGTACAACCAGTATTAATAAGATAGAGAAAGAAGTTAGTTAATTAAGTGTAATAATTCTACTAGAGAGAGTTTGTTGGCATATAAATTTGGGAGTATCAGTCTATCTTACAAGGAATTAGTATGTAACAAATGCATTAGGAGTGTTAGTAATTTAAGCGAGAATAGTAGGAATTCGAAATTTAGGGAGCTATACTTAGTAAAGGGAAATGGTTAGTCAGGCTTGCTACAGGGGCATAACCAGTGTGTTTGGAGGTGTTTTTTGAGGTTATGTTTAAAGAGAGGCAAGGAAGAAAGTAATGTTAGTTCATCGGGCAGTAGGTTCCAGTTTTTTCCCCACTGTGTTGCTTAAAATGGTGGAGGATCTTATCTCCCTTATCAGGGGTAGTCAGGCCACAACTTCTAAAAGGAAAAGAGACCTTTCTCCTAAAATACTGACAGAACAGGATTCCGAGGAATCTAATTATTCCGATTTTGAAGAGGAGCAACAATATCTGACTGCTTATGAGGATTCAGATGCAGAGGAATCCATTCCTTCTGCCTCCCCACCAGAAGACCTTTCCTTTGGGGAAACCCTTCACACCCTCAGGGAACATTTCCACTGAAAACCCCAGGACTTCCCTCAGTCTAAGAAAAGACTAAGAGAGTTTTTAGACCTGTCCCAGCACAGACCCTTGGCCATCCCCCCATCTTAGAGGTGGTGGCTGATGTTTGCCATGAATCCTGCTTACCCCCTGATGCCCTCCCACCTGCTCCCAGTAAACCTGACAGGTATTACAGAGTACCGGATTCTCTCATATACCTGTACAGAAATCCTGCTGCAGACCCGAAGGTCATTACACAGGGACCAAAAGGAGCTAAGGCTAGTTCTGCAAAGAATCCTATTCCTTCTGACAGAGCTCTGGACAGATGGGTTAAAAAAGTATACACCTCCCCAACGTTAGCTGTCAGAGCACTCAACTGTCCATTCCATATGTTAAAATATCAACAACACACTTTGGAACTATTAAAGCAAAAGATTTCAACCTTTCCTGACTGTGCCAATTAGAAAGACTTAACATATTTACTGCACTCTACTTGTCAAGTGGCCAAACACTCATTACACTGTGGATATGATGCCCTAGAAGCCTCAAGCAGAGCAACAGTGTCAGGATCTGACATTGGGAGACATGCATGGTTGAAGAAACAACATCTCCCTGATCATATCAAGTCTAAATTAATGGATGCACCCTTGGATAAGGACCGCTTGTTTGGAGTAAAAGCAGAAGAGGTGCTTAAAAAGATGGAAGACAAAGTATAATCTATGCAAACAGTAAAAGATTTCTTTCAGATAAAACCTCCTAGGTTCAGCAGGAATTTTCCCTCTAAGCACTGGTCCTCTCCTGCACCTAGCAGACAGGGGCAAGGTAAGCCCTGCAGGGACAGACCACCCAGACTCCTATCCCAGGGACAGCAGAGAACCAAACAGTGGACCACTTCCGCCCCAAAGGCAGGGAGTTCTAAGCCATCCCTCTATTGCAAAGACTCTCAATGACTCCCTTTGCCCTCCTTTCACATACCAAAAGCTAGGAGGAAGCCTCTCCCTCTGCAAAGAAAATTGGCTTTCTGTAACAAAGGACCAAAGGATCTTAAAGATAATTTTTCAGTGATATAAATTGTTTTTCAACGAACTCCCAATTCCAAGAGGGTACCCAGACTTACCTCCAAATCAGTGGGCAGAGGCATTGAAACAAGTCCAAACTCTCATATCCCAAGGGGCAGTAGAACCTGTCCACTCAGATCAAACAGACAAAGGTTTTTATTCCAGACTATTCCTTGTTCCCAGAAAAGAGGGCACTTGGCACCCCAGCCTGAATCTATCCATTCTGAACACCTCTCTGTTGGTTCTCAAATTCAAAATGCTAACTTTGCAGCAGCTGCTGCCTATGCTAACAAAAAATTCCTAGTTAGTGACCTAGACCTAAAAGATACTTACCTCCACATCCCCATAAGGGAATCCTGCAGGAAATTCCTATGCTTCAGAGCAGGGTCACAACACTTTCAGTTCTCTGATTTACCCTTTGGCTTATCTGCTTCTTCCAGGGTATTCACAAAATGTTTAGCCCTGGCCATAGCATTTTGTAGACAGAGGAATATACAGATTTACCCTTATCTGGATGACTACCTCATTCAGGCAGAGTGCAAAGAAAAGCTGCTCCAGGACCTCCTCTTTGTCAAAACCCTCCTAACCTCCTTAGGGTTCACCATCAACCAGAAGAAATCAAAGCAGGCATCCTCCAGGAAGATTATTTTCTTGGGAGGACTGCTGAACACAGCATCCCAAATGGCCTTCCTATCCCCAGAAAAGCAGAGCTTCCTGCCTCTCTACTTTATCAAGCCTGATTCCAGAAGTCACCTCACTGCGAGGAAATTCTTTCAAGCCTTGGGGTGTACATGGCATCTTGCATACTTCTAATTCCTCTGGCCAGGCTTCACATGAGAAAACATCAGTGGTATCTAAAAAACTTTTGGTGTCAGCACTCTCAGCCTCTAGAGACTTCTCTCCCTCTGATCCCCTGTATAAGGGCCAAGTTTCTCTGGTGGGCAGGGGCCTGTGCTAAGAACAAGGGTCTTCCCTTCATCCTCCACCCAACCAGGCAGACCATCGCCACCATTGACTCAGACATTGCTTGGGGTGCTCACCTAGCAGGCAGGTGCACTCAAGGTGTTTGGGATGCCCAGCACCTTCCCTTACACATCAACCAGAAGAAAATGATTGTAGTACAAACGGCTCTGACATCCTTCAAACCCTATCGCAGGCCAGGAGTTCTCTTTATCAAAACAGACAACACCACAGTAATGTCATACATCAACAAACAGGGAGGGACCCAGTCTTACCCTCTGTGCAAGCTAGCCATGAACCTCTGGCTGACAGCCTCCTCCATGGGATTACACCTAATAGTCCAATACTTGCCAGCGATCAACAGCACTCTGGCAGACTTCTTAAGCAGAAACTTACTGGACCCCCATGAATGGCAGCTCCACAGAAAAATCTTTTTGGAAGTCACTCAGGAGTGGGGAACTCTGGGGGTGGATCTCTTTGCTTCGCACCTCAACCACCAGCTGAAAAAATTCTGTAAAAGGGAGTATCACCACCTAGCGTGGAAGGTGGATGCCTTGACCTTCCCCTGGAACTCCTTCTTTGTGTACGCTTTCCCTCCTCTGCCTCTTATTCCCAAGGTACTGATCAAGATAAGGGAGGAGAGACCAAAGGCCATCCTCATTGCTCTAGATTGGCCCAGACAGCATTGGTATCCCTTACTGCGCAGCCTGACATTATAGCCTCCCAGGCAGCTTCCCCTTATCTCAGACCTCTTGACTCGGGTAGCGAGGGGGGGATGCTGCACCCAGACTTGCAGACTCTCAACCTGTCAGCACGGCTAATACTCTAAAGGCAAGCAAGGGGCCCCTGTTAAGCAAACAGGTCCTTGACATTATCACAGAGGCCAGAAAGCCCAGCACCAGAAAATCTTACGCAGGGAAATGGAAAAGATTCTGCTCCTGGAGCCAGTCCAAAGGGGGCAATTCCTCACAACCTTCCATCCCTCTTATCCTGGACTACCTAGCGGAGTTACTTAATAGTGGCCTCTCCTTCTCTTCTATTAAAATCCACGCCTCAGCCATTTCAGCTCATTTTGATACAGATCAGCCCCTGTTCTCACATCCTGTGATTAAACAATTCCTCAGAGGGGCTTCTAATATCAGACCTCCCAGAAGGCCACCCACGCCAGCCTGGGACCTGAATTATGTTTTGAAAAAACTAACCCTACCACCCTTCGAACCTGCTGCTTCAGCAGAACTGAGATACCTCTCCTGGAAGACTGCTTTTCTCCTAGCTATCACCTCAGCCAGAAGGGTTTCAGAACTTCAGGCACTGATGGCCATTGAGCCCTTCATCATTTTCCATGCAGACAGGGTCTTCCTGAGGACTAACCCCTCCTTTATGCCCAAGGTGGTATCTAATGTGACTCTTAACCAGGCCATACATCTACCCACCTTCTCTCCTAACCCTCAAAACAAGGGGGAAAGAATTCTGCACTCACTAGACGTGCACAGACAGCTAAGATACTACCTGGACCGTACTAAACCCGTCAACAGACCAACTTCTTGTCAGCTTTGTCCCAGGGGCAGAGGGGAAGCCCATTTCCAAGCAAACAGTTTCCAAATGGATATCACACTGTATCCATTTCTGCTACAGATTACATGGTAAACCACCCCGTAAGTCTATTCGTAGCCATTCCACTAGGGCAGCCTCCACTTCCACAGCATTCCTCAGAGGAGTTCCCACCAGGGACATCTTGGAAACTGCCACCTGGACTTCTGTCCATACCTTTACTAAGCATTACCACCTACCTCTTTTCAATAAGGCTGGGGCAGGGTTTGCCTCTGCAGTTCTGCAGGGCATGCTGACCCATGCCTAGGTCTCTTACTAATCCTACCACCCCTCTCCTCAGCTTTGGGAATCCTCCCACAGGTGATAACTGCAACAGTGAAACACGAAGAACATAGTACAGTTGTGTACACTTACCGTAAATGTAGATGTTCCAGTGTATTCACTGTTGCAATCCTGGTTTCCCTCCTTCTTTCCTCATTATATCCTCTTTCCTTAGGGACACATAAGCTTCTTACGGTGGCTTTTAGCCACCAGGATCACTTTACCATATTTCCTTGGGCTTCTGACTGGTTAGGGCAAAAAAAACTGATGTAATAGTTTCATAGGTAGGTACTAGGCTATCAGCCCTGGGGCCTATATAAGCCTAGCCAAAATAATGGCGTCAGCTGCCTTGCTTTATAGCGCTGACAACCTGCTGTCAGTCAACAAGCGACAGCAGCAGACGCAGAAAAACATTGACTCTGGTATTCGGGCAGGCTGAGGGCTACCACAGCAGGATAACCCACAGGAGATGACTACAACAGTGAATACACTCAAACATCTACATTTATGGTAAATGTACACAACTGTATTTTTTCGGGGTCTGTATCATATGAGCGAATCACACAAATTGTGAACGCTCATAATATTGAACGTACTGGACCTCGAAGTGCTTTTTCTGAGATTGTGGTACAGTGAATAATGGGATATTTGCCCTTTCCTCACTGTAGTACGATCTCGGAGTTGGAATATATATTTAGTGGGGGGGGGGTGTGCAGCCCCCCCACAATAGGAAGTATTGAGGTCCGGTACATTCAATATTATGAGGGTTCGCAATTTGTGCGATTCCCTCATATGATATAGACTCACTTTTTCCCAATTATTTTGCATTATATTCCTAGTTCTCAGTTTGTAGTCACTGTTGCTTATCTTTGTCATATTGTATTGAATGCTTTAACTGTTGGCTCAGCTAAACTCTGCCTTTGGGAGACTTTGTCAATTGTTTTGAGCAAGCTCTCTGTGACAGCTTCAATGACCATGTCTTTGGTGATAGTACTTATTGGCTTATGGCCTTTGTCAGCAGCTATTGGGATCCTCCGTGGGAACCAGGGTGTGTCACTGTGAAAGTTTGCCCAGCTGATCAGTTCCTTGTCCTACCTCTCTCAGCTGTTGATGGAATGAATGCTTAGGATCTTGGCTAGGCTTCAAGATCATAAAGAGTACTTCATACCTTCTTTACTGTTAAGTTCATAAGTTCCAGTATGTTCATGTCACATGAAACTCTTTGAGGAGGAGTCTCATGGAAGAGACTGAACAGTTTTGCAGTCAGAAAATTGTTTTAAGAGTTGGAAGAACTTCCTGTAAGGGAGGTCCATTCTTCCTTTACCTCACCCATCTTCTCATGTTTGTTCTGTGTTGGAATCAAGTAGCCAAGGGTACCACCATTCCCGTCTGATGACCCAACATTCTAGGAGGTATTCAGTTGTTTTGGTTCCAACATGAGATTTGCTGACACATTGGGGAACAAAAAGAAGTTCTAGCTGGCCAAATTGGAACTTTCCTGAGCCCTCTCCCTCCACTTCAGATGTTGCATGCTTTCCTTACCAGCATTTAATTGACAGTGAAGAGAAGAAGTCTTCCGGTATGGCCCTTACATTAAACAGGAAACTTTTTTGAACAGTCAACGCTGGCAGTAAGTCACATGAATGGCAGAAGATCCCACTGCATTGTAGTGAGCTTCCTCTACACCAAACGTCCGGGAAGAACCACTGGGGCAAGAGAATGCAGGTATATTAAGAACTTGTCGTAGGTGTTGATGTTCGAATGTATTCAGTGCTGCAGTCTTTTGTTGTAGCCTGATGGTTGGACCAATTTTGAGCTATATATTCCCTCTGTAAGTTCATGTAGGGACACTGGTGGTGTAAGAAGGATGGATGTCAGTCGATGATATCTTCAGATCTTTGTCACCCTGGCTGAGCAGGGCTCAGGTGCCACAGCATGAGTAAACCAGGTTGGAGAAACCCTTTGACTATTGAATCTAAACCAGAGCCACCATCCATCCCCGCCACCCCCCCCCCCCCACACACACACACACATTCTCCCTGTTCAGAAACTATGGAAAGATCAAGGAGGGAGGGTGGCTGGTAGAGAGGTGAGAGGGAAGGTAAGGAATTAGTTAGATCCCACCCAACCCCAGGGTACGAAGGAAATGAAAATGAGGGGAAGGAAGGTGGGAATATGAACTACAGCAGTAAATGTACCTGAATGTCTACAGCTGTGTTAAGTTCCTAAGACAACTGTCTCACTGTTGCAGTCCTTTTCTTTGGGTGGACTCCCAGAGCATATGACTCTGGATTCCGCAAGGAAAGCAGACCTTGCAGAATGGCAGAAGCAAACCCTGCCCTGGCCCTATATGCAACAGATAAATTGTAATGTTTAGATTGTGTGTGGGCTGAAGACCAAGAGCAGCTTCCAAAATGGATTAGTTACTAAGCCCCCTGTGGAATGTTGTGATGGCTGGCCTAGAACACATTTACCATAAGCAGAACCGTAGTAGTAGATATATGTCTGACAACCTAATAAATAAATACTTAAATAAATGCAATCCTTGAATGTAAATAAGGAATGTGTTACACATCCGGTACGGCTGTCTCTGCCCATACATTGATTACAGCCATTTGGGTTCGGCGATGTAGCTCGCAGGGAATTGTCTTGCGGGCTACACGCCGGAACCCAGTTTTCTAGAATGTATACAGTTCTACTGCATTATATAAAATAAAAAGATACAGTAACATAAGAAGTACAATATTTCAGTTTCTGTAAATATTCGAATACTGTAACAATCTGAGAACAACCTTCATACTGAAAATGGCATGCCAGAGGCTTCCTAAGCTTGGTAGATTTGGGCTTGGCACTAAATAAATTTGGAATTCTTTATTTTTCATGCTGCTATGGCAATAGCTTGTTGTTTAACTTTTTGATAACCGTGATCACAAACAAGCACACGAACATGCACACAGACACAGCAAGCCAAAAGCAAGAAGAAGTAAAACAGTGTAGGGTTATGTTATGGCTTATCATATTGTGAGTAACAAGTAGCAGCTGTAAAGTAATATTTGGAGATGGAACAAAACTAATAGCGGAGCCGAGTAAGTACTGTTCATACTCACAGTTTGGAAATGTTTAATTACTGTAACTGTCTCACACATTAGTGTTTATGGTAAATGGGGCGAACTAGCCAGATAATGAGACATTGGAATGGCTGCAGGGGGACTCTAGTGCCATATTTTGGTTATCTGTTCAGTTTGGGTTTGAAAGTTGGTATCCCATAATCCCATTGGGTTGGTGGGGTTACATAATAATGCATGCTAATTTTATGTTAATCAGCATACAGATTTGTACCTATTTTTCATGAGCCTTGTCCAGATTTTTGATGTTTCCAGGTTGAGAGGTATGGTCCTTGTTAAGATCATAAAGGATTTTTCACACATCAGGGTCTGCAGTTCTGAAATCTTTTTACCAGATATCACATGCCCCAAGAACAACATTCTTCAAGATAAATACGTAAGTTTGAAGCAGCTAATTCAGAAGGTGCCAGGGATTGTTTTTTTTTGTAAAACATAATTGAGGTCCTATGATGAAGTTATTTCCCTTCTTTGTGGATGCAGTATCCATATTAAAAAATGTTTATCTGGTAGTTATGAATAGAAACAGATGTTTGTGTTGAAAGCTGAGGTAGCAGAAGTGTGGAGCTTTAAATAATCATAAGATTGACATTGCCGTTAAAAGTTTGCCAGATAATTCAGTAGTGCTTGGGTCTTGTTCCCTGGATAGGTATCACAGGGAGAATCTTTATCATTTAGCTAGGTATGATTTCTTTGTGCTTGGTTTCCAAGCCTCCCTTATGATGTTTTTTAACACCTTTATTGAATTATCATTTAAGGTATTGGCAAAGATACATTTATATAAAATAAAACAAACCATATTAGAATGTTCCCAGTTATAAACATTGTACTTCATATGTATTATTTTTTATGACTATCATCAAGCCAACGTTGCATAAATTGGTCAGTTTCTGCCTTCTCTTAAACCTCACTCCTACTTCAAAACATTATTCTGCATGTATTGTGCCCAAATGTTTCATTTTTCTACGCAGTAATTCTGACAGAGTAATCTATAGGGAATTTTTAAAGTCTGTCACCTCATTATATTTCAAAACATATGTTCTTAGTTACCGCTTTCTTCACCATCACACTCTGGTATTCAGGCCGGCTGAGGGCTACCTGCAGGCAGATAACCCAAATGTGATGACTGCAACAGTGAATACACTCGAACATCTACATTTATGGTAAGTGTACACAACTGTACTTTCTCTTTACCCCTAATTGAAGTCATCCCTATTGTCAAAAATCTCCTTTCTTGGCTGTTGTTATTCTCCTTAAAGATGTGCATCTAAAATCCCACACACCTTATTTCTTGACCCCCCCCCCCGCTTCATCATCATCCCTTTCCACTTTGAATGATAGCTTTCTGCTAGTGTTATGTACAATGGATATAAAAAGTGTGCACACCCCTGTTAAAATGCCATTTTTTGTGATATAAAATAATGTCATGATTCATTGAAGCTTGATGCATTTGGTATGGTGTCTTATTATATATAATGCAGATTACTTTCTGCCGTCGTGGCTGCATTAAATGTTCGATGTGTTCTGATGCTAATTTTTATCATTATTAACTAAGAGTTTTATATGTTGTTTTTAGTATATATTTTATTAATGTCATTTGCTCAATATTTTATTTTATATACATTGTACAAGCATATTTTATGCTATGGCCAATAGAAATTTGGCGTTGTTGCTATATGAATAATGTCCTTTGTTTGGGCAAGAGGAGCGTGCAGACGTGCTTTTGAAGCTACGCCTGCTTTTTAAAAATATGACAGGTCTTGATTAGATTTCATCTGGGCTAGAGGAGCGTGTAGACGTTCTTTTGCCGTTGCGGCTGTTTTTAAAGTACAATGGTTTATGACTAGATTTTTCCTTTTTTAACAATAGTCAAGATCTACAAATGCGAGTGTAATTCACACTATTGTATTTTGCTGCATTAAGCCAAAGGTACGTCACATAAGTAGTAATGCCTTTGGCTCTTGGATATGGTTATGCGATCTATTAGTTTCTGAAATGTGTATATCTTGTACGATATTTATGAATGCATTTGCATTCTATACACCTTGTCAGGTACATAAGATTGACACTAAATAAGATTGCCAATTTTAAAATATTCTTTATGAACAAATATGTTTTATGGACTGATTTGCTTTCTAGATAGGGGTATGTTTTTAAAAATATGTACGTTATGCAAATGGATGTCTTAGCAGTGACTGTCTTGTTAGAAGCGCTCACAGAAGCATTCAACATGTTATCGCGTAGGTAATCAGATGTTTTGGTTAACCAATAAGATTCTATGTGTATGTATTTATGTTAAAGTAATTTGATGGTTTCTGTTAGTCTGATGAAGCCTGTCGGCGAAAGCGCTTACTACGTTGTGATTAAATAAATTTCTTTTATCTTGACAACGTTCCGTTTGTTCCTGGATCTATACAGTGAATATATATTTTTGGTGCAACAAGTGTTTTCATCTCACGTTTCATAGCCAGCTGGACTACGTGCATGCTTTGGGAGACTTTGCACTATTATTATTTTTTCGGCACGTTGTCCTTAGCCTTGGTTTATTTGCTGTTCAACTTTGGGATTGATAATATAAAATAATGAGACCACAATAAATAATTTCAAAACTTTACCCACCTTTAATGTGACCTATAACCTGTACAGTTCAATTGAAAAACAAACAAATCTGTTAAGGGAAAAAATATAAAAAATAAAAAAACGTACAATATGCTGGTTGCATAAGTGTGCACACCCGTAAACTAATACTTTCTTGAAGCACCTTTTGATTTAATTACAACATTCAGTCTTCTTGGGTAGGAGTCTCTCAGCATGGCACATCTTGATTTGGCAATATTTGCCCACTCTTCCTTGCAAAAGTGCTCCAAATCTGTTATATTGCAAGGGCATCTCTTATGCACAGCCCTCTTTAGGTCACCCCACAGATTTTCTATTGGATTTAGGTCCGGGCTCTGGCTAGGGCCATTCCAAAACTTTAATTTTCTACTGATGAAGCCATTCTTTTGTTGATTTGGATGTATGCTTGGGGTCATTGTTGTGTTGAAAGGTGAAATTCCTCTTCATCTTCAGCTTTCTAGCAGACACCTGAAGGTTTTGGGCCAAATGTAACTGGTATTTGGAACTGTTCATAATTCCCTCCACCTTGACTAAAGCCCCAGTTCCAGCAAAGAAAAGCACCCTCAAAGCATGATACTGCCACCACCATGCTTCACCATGGGAATGGTGTTCTTTTGGTGATGCAAAGTGTTATTTTGCGCCAAGCATACCTTTTGGAATTGTGGCCAAAAAGTTCAACTTGGTCTCATCAGACCATAACACATTTTCCCACATCCTTCTGGGAGACTTGATGTATTGTTTTGCAAGTTTTAGCCAGGCCTGGATGTTTTTCTGTATAAGAAAAGGCTTCCGTCTTGCAACCCTACCTCATAGTCCAGACATATGGAGAATACGGGAGATTGTTGTCACATGTAGTACACAACTAGTACTTGCCAGAAATTCCTGCAGCTCCTTCACAGTTGTTGTAGGTCTCTTGACAGCCTCCCTGACCAGTTTTCATCTCGTCTTTTCGTCAATTTTGGAGGGACGTCCAGTTCTTTGCAAAGTCACTGTTGTCCCATCTTTTCTCCACTTTTTGATGACGGTCTTCACTGTGTTCCATGGTATATTCACTGCTGTGGAAATTTTTTTGTACCCTTCTGCTGACTGATACCTTTCAACAGTGAGATCCCTTTGATGCTTTGTAAGCTCTTAGGTTCACAGGATGATACTAAGCTATTGGCCCGGAGGTCCTTATAAGCCTAGGCAAGAATTTCACCCATGTTCCCTCAAAGTCACCACCTGTTTCCCCTGTCCAGCAGAGACGCAGGTGGGATCCCAGGGGCATACACAACAAATACGATGAGTAGATAAACAAAAGATGAGTGCTTTCTTTCTTTTTTTTTTTTTTTAAATAATTTTTATTTTTATTTTTACATTAATAAATGTCACACATAAAAACCATCTTACAACATGACCGTATATATATGTTATACATTGATGTCAAATACCACAAGAAATAGGTCGTACAACATATCTATTTACACTATGTACATAGATGCTTTCACTGTTAAGTCCACCGTTATATAGACAGTATATACATTCGTAATATCCAAGTTAATATTTAATATCTGAACTTGTATGTGTTCTTTGGTTCCATTATAGTGTATTTCTTAGTTGCTGTGTGATGAATTATGCTAATATGATATTAAAGGTTTGTTCACAAATTTCTCTGGATTTCATGTTTTTGTTTCTTTTATCTATTACTATTTTATGAGCTAAAAGGTGTTGTATAGCTACTTGTTTAAAACCCTCCCAAGAGATATTTATTGTATCTAGCCATTTAAAAGCTATATACAGTTTCATTAGTAGGAAAATTGTTAAAAGTGTATTTGCTTGTTTTCTTGGTATGTTTTGTGGGAGAATGTGTTGTGTCTTTCGGATTTTCCCGGTTATGGTTCGCCACAGCGGAACTCCAGTCCGCTAATGATTGGTAGTTGATATTTATGTGCCGAGTTACCAGCCCTGACGCACAACCTTCAACGAAGGTACGCCCATTCATGCATGTCTCCACGCAGAAGACGCTCTAGCTGAGAATCGAACCGGACAGCGTCTTACTGTGAGGCGACAACGCTACCACAGCACCACCTTCCCAAGTTAATGTTGATGTTTCATAACCCATTTTTTGTAATTGTACCTTGAGAGAGTTACAGAGTTTATAGACACATTTACAGCTCCAGAATACATGGATTAAGTCAGCTATCTGGTCCTTACAGTGTGGGCAGAAAGGTGATTTTGATGTGTTAAATTTGTGTAGGATTGCAGGTGTAAAATAAGCATTATTATTGATCATGAGCTGAGTGTATGCTAACTTTTTGAGGGGTATAATCTTCAGTGTTAGATTGATTGCCTGGCTTATTTGCTGATCATCTATGGATGGTTTAATTTTTCTCCAGTAGTTAGAGAAGAGGAGGTCTTTCTGGTATTTGATTTCATTTATCATTTTATATGAATTAGTAATAGTTTTCTTTGTTGTGATAATAGTTTTCCAAAACCTGCTACAAGTTTCTATGTCACTATTGGTCACAGTAACATTTTGGAGGTAACTGGAACACAGTTCTTTGATTTGTCTTAGGATTATTATGTGTGATTTAGGGAGGTTTAAGTTGGTCCTCATTTCTTGTATTGAACAGTTAAGGTAGGGATAAATATCTTGGATTGTTTTATCTTTCAGTCTGGGAAAAGGGACTAAGTCCAGCATTTTATTGTTTATTTTTAAATTTGGGTTTTTATGAAGGGGTTGCAGTATTGTCATGGCTTGTCTAAGGTTCAAGAATTGAAAGAGTTTTTGCACTAAGTTGATAGAATGTTTTAAGGGCTCTATAATGTTATAAGTCTGTATTTCTTCAGTTCTTCTAGCAGGGAGTTTATTATTTGCTTGATTGTTGGTATTAGATTGTTATGAAGTACAGTTTCAGGTATTCCTCTAATGATGATATTGTTCCTTCGAGATCTTGCTTCCAGGTCTGTTATTTTTGCTTGTACGTTTTGTATTTCTTTGTCATGGGCATCAGTTCTTTGAGAAGTAGAGTCTATTTTTATTTCATTTTCTATTATTTTGGACTCAGATTTTTCCATTCTGGATATTATCTGGCTGAATGAGTCACCAAAGGTTTGAAATTGTAATGATAAGTCCTTTATTGCTTGCTGGATAGGTAATAATGCAGATTTTATGTCGTCCAGATTAGCTGGCTGATCTGTCTTGGATTTATTTGTAGTTTTAGAGTTGTCAGTTTGTTTAGTTGTCTTTTGTCTTTTTGAAGTTGTGTCTTTCTCAGGTGAGGCTAGTACTGAGAATTTGGTCTTAGTTGTTGTTGTTTCCATATTATTTTCCTCTTTTGACATCTTGCTGTATAGTGTTTTACCAATCTTGCAGTCAGATGCAGGGCCTTAGTAGCACATGGCTTAAGCTGTTATTCAGAAATCTTAGTTAATCCTGCTGTTTCTGAGCTGAATCTGTCACTTTTTCTTCCTCTTTTGTTTGCTGGATGATATTAGCAGTAAATATCTACAGTTATTTCTGTATTATTAATTCTAAGTTGCCTTCTGGGTTTGTTTTAATCCAGGGTATATCAGAGACCTAGGTGATAGCAGTGCTCACAGAACAGCGGCCATTTTGAACTCTCAAGATGAGTGCTTTCTGGTAATATACTCTTCATCAGATCAAATAGTAGACAGCAGTGACTCCCTCTATATATATATATATATATATATATATATAGAGAGAGAGAGAGAGAGAGAGAGTATCATCTAATAAATGCCTATTAAAATTTGTGCCAAAATATCCAATAAGAATCGCGATAAAATGTTAAAATACCTATCAGCCCACCTCTCTTGGAACCATGGCTTTTGTTGTTGCGGGCAAGTGAGTAAATGTCAGGAAAATCCTACTAGGACAGCTGAACTTTATTTGGGGTTAATCAGAGTCTCTTTAATTGATGGCAGGTGTGTACCCAAGAAGGCTGAATGCTGTAATTAAATCAAAAGGTGCTTCAACAAAGTATTAGTTTAAAGATGTGTACACTTATGCAACCAGTGTATTGTAAGTTTTTTATTTTTTTTTATATTTTTCCCCTAACAGATTTGTTTGTTTTTCAATTGAATTGCACAGGTTATAGGTCACATTAAAGGTGGGAAAAATTTTTAAATGATTTATTGTGGTCTAATTTTTTTATATTTTATGTCCACTGTATGTGAGCCTTAACTGTGTAGCTCTAAAATATCCCTTCAAATCAGATAATCCTAAACCACCTTGTTCTGTTGAAAGGATCAACTTATCCCACTTGACCCTTGCTCTCTTCCCCTCCCATATAAATTTTTTCAACTCTTTATTAATTATCCACAGCTATACCTCTGTTTGATAAAAGTATGCCTGACCTGGATATAAAACTAAAGGGACTAAAAACATTTCCACTGCTTGTATCTTGCTGTCCATATCCATGAACGAGAGCTTTCAGTTTCTCAGTTTTTCTTTATTTTTCATTTAGTCTCTTCTTACATACCATTAGCTCCCATAACAGAATATAGCAATAAACAATGACTGGGAGTGGTATAGAAGATTTACCAGCAGTTGGTGTGCTTTAATCACAAGGGTGAAGCCAAGTGATTAAACAAAGGCAACCGTAGGTAAATTTTCAATATATCACATCCAGTGACATTATTTAAGAAAAAAAAATAATTACTTTTCTTAAATAATGTCCTTGTATAATGGCGCCATAGTGTTCTTCCACTTTAAGTATCCTGGAGCTTTCTTGATGTACTGCACGTGCATATGGGACTTACATTCCCACTCTGATGCAATACATCAGTACTTTGGAAAGGAAGCAATGGAGAAAGGAAGATCTCCGTTGTTTCTTTTTTTGTTTTTTGTTATTTTTAAATAGTTTAAAACCAGATATTTCAGAGGTACAAGAGAGGAACAGGATAGAGAAAATACAAGGAAAACAAGGTAGCTTTTTAAAATTTTCTTCATGTTTCACTGTTGCAGTCCTGACTGTTGGGATTTCCTGCCATGAAAGCCCTTGGCCATCCTGACTACCTGAAAAACTGTTTTTGCCTCCCAGGCTGACGCGCACCCTTACCAACGTCAGTACACTCGGTTATAAAGGGAGCCAGCCTGCGTCATTACTTCAGTCTTTTCTTCCCACCGGAGCCCGAAGCAGTGTACAAGTGTGCCAGTCAGTCCGCACCAGAGAGAGTTATCATCGGAAAGATAACTACCCCATTGGGGAACTCTATTTCTCTTAACTCTTGTCAGTTAAAGTAAATAGTTGTCTCTGCTGTGGTAAACAAATCCTACACAGAGACTTCCATGCTCTTTGTGTTACTTGCTTAGGCTGAGACCATGACGCCCCTAAGTGTCACTTTTGTGCGTGGTTTAACACTAGAGTGATTAGGCATAGGGCCAAATTCTTAGCACAGTTTCTAAGACGAGAATCAGTTGAACTGTGTCCGATAGTGTCCGCAAGTTGTCCCGAACTTGAGCTACATAAGCACAAAAAAGAGAAGAAACTTAAGGCAAAGTCATCAGATGACAGTCACTCCCCTACTGCCTCTCCTGCTGGATTGATAATTGTTGAAGAAGGTGAGACACATTCACAGCCCTCTTTGACATTTGATACAGCAACCTTAGCCTCTAGTGTGACACATTTGGTGTCCAGTATGCCTTTGGTTCCTTCCAACTTTCACTGCTCATGTTTTTAGCTCATCGGTTGGGTCCGAGGTCGCTCAGCATCCACAACTTCCGACGAGCGCACATTAACCAGCGATACAGCAAGGCCTAGGCCTATGCTGGTGCATTTCCACAGAGAGTCAAGCGCCAGAGCATCGGATGCACCTAGGCCTAAGGCCAAACCCACCCCAAAGAAAAGCAGTGTGACAAGGCCTCCACCTATGCCTACAGGCTGTCAGTTACTGGGATCTCAACAGGATTAATTAAGCTGTCTGAGGACTTAGTTAACATTGTAAGAGCCAGACAGGCCACAGGGAAAGCCAACCCAGCAAAAAGAAAAATGGATGACTGTACTGATCTTGACCCAGATCCTTTACTATCTGAGGAGGATTCAGACTTGAAAGACTCTGGCTTAGAAGAAGGACCCTCTTACAAATCCTTTGAGGAATTAGATTCTGAGGAAAACTTCCCTCAGCTTCACCTCCAGAGGATCAAACTTTTGGGGAAATGATTCATGTTATAAAGCAGCATTTTTAGTGAGAAACTCAAGATTACCCCCAGGCCAAGAAGAATGTTAGGGAGTTATTAGATCCCTAAACACAAACCTTTAGCTGTCCCTCCCATTTTGGATCTGGTAGAGGATGTTTTCCAGGATGCCTCCCTGAAGCCTGACTCACTTCCCCCTGCCCCCACGAAGCCAGAGGGTGCAAGACGCCCATAAATATCTGTTTAAAAATCCTCTGGCTGATCCAGAAATTATTTCTCAAGAGCCTAAAGGGGCTAGGACCAGTACTTCCAAGAATCCCCTGCCCACCCATGGACAAGGAGGGTAGGGCCCTGGACAGGTTTGGAAAAAAGGTGTACACCTTCGCAACCCTGTCTATGAGGGCTCTCAGCTGTCAATTCCATATGATTAAATATCAGCAAACAATCCTGGATCAATTCAAGCAAACTGTTTCAACCATGGGGGATAAAAATCTTGCTAAGGAACTTTTGGACTTGTGTCACTCCACTTCCCAGGTGGCTAAACACTCTTTGCAGTGTGACGATGATGCCATGGAGGCATCCTGCAGGGAAGCTGTCACTGGTTCAGTAATTAGGAGACATGCATGGCTGAGGGAGCAATCTCTCCCTAATCATGTAAAGGCTAAACATCGGGATGCTCCCCTTGACAAAGACAGACATTTTGGACCAGCAGCTGAAGCAGTACTCAAAAAGATGGAAGACAAGGAAAAATCCATGTAAACAGTTAAGGACTTCCTGCAAATACAAGCACCTAGGTTCAGCAAGAACTTTCCAGCCAAGCATTGGTCCTTTCCTACGCAACCTAGTAGTATAGAGAGAAGGCCTCAAAAGGACAGAGCCTCCAGGCAAAGGCATCACTAACAGAGATCTAGGTATGGATCCCTGAAACACTCAGGCAGGGGAGTTCTAGGTCACAGCCCCCAGCCAGAGAGCAATTATGACACTCTCCCTCCACTCTACCTTCATGCCACCATCCCAAAACTAAGAGGAAGACTGTCTCTCTTCCTTCAAAACTGGACCCACATTACGTCAGATCAGTGGGTTCTAAATATTATTGCAAATGGTTGCAAACTCACTTTGAAAGAGTCCTTATACTCAGGTTTCCCAGATGTGCCCCCACACTCAGGCTCTCAAACAGATTCTGTGTTCTCTGGGAACAGTGGAGCCAGTTCCAAAAGAACAAAAAGGGAAAGGCTTTTACTCAAGGTTATTCCTAGTCCAAAGAAAAGAAGGATTTTGGTGCCCCATTCTGGACCTGTCCAGGTTAAACTAATTTCTCAGGATACCAAAGTTCAAAATGCTGACACTTCAAAAACTACTGCCCATGATAACTCCTCAATCCTTCATGGTCTCAGTAGACCTAAAGGATGCCTACTTAAACATTCCTATTCAGAAATCACACAGAAGCTTTCTTCGCTTTGGTGCAAGCTCCTGTCACTATCAGTTTTCAGCTCTGCCCTTTGGGTTGTCTACTGCTCCAAAGGTTTTCACAAGTGCTTGGCACCAGTCATTGCTTACTGCAGAACCAAAGGAGTCCAGATTTACCCTTACCTGGAAGATTGCCTTATACAAGCTGCAGACATTCCAAAGATCAACAAAGATCTGAAATTCACACAGGACCTACAGATGTCCCTGGGGTTCGTTATAAACCTCAAGAAATCCAGCCTGGTTCCATCCAAACACAGTCTTTCTGAGAGCTATCCTGGAGTCTACCCTCCAGAGGGCCTTCCTCCCTCCCGACAAGGTCACCTTTTTAACCAGGTACTTCCTGCAAATACAGGAAAATAAGAACATCACTGCCAGGGAATTCCTCAGAGCACTGGGGTTCAAGGCATCCTGTATTCTCATGGTACCCATAGCAAGGCTGCACATGAGGAAACTGCAGTGGTACCTGAAGTTTGTGTGGTTCCAGAGCTCTCAGTATGTGGATGCCCAAATATCCTTAGTACCTTGCCTCAAGCAGGAGTTTGCATGATGGGCACAGGCTTGTTCCCAAAATCAGGACCTACCTTTTATTTTCCTACCCCAGGGCCAAGTCCTTAGCACAGATGCCTCAGGGGACAGCATGGAGGGCCCACACCCAGTACCTCCAAACTCAAGGATTATGGCCTGCTCAACACAGAAGGAGGCACATAAATTAGAAAGAACACATGGCAGTACAAAATGGGTTAATGGCTTTCAAGGACAAATGGGACCCAGGGGTCCTAGTAATACAAACAGACAATACAACAGTAATGTAGTACATAACAGGCAAGGAGGCATGCATTCCTATCCCCTGTGCCGTCTAGTCATGCAAATATGGGAGATAGCAGAATCCCTAGGCCTGCACCTCATGGCACAGTACCTGTCAGGCAAAGAAAATACCCTGGCAGACCACCTCAGCAGGAATCTGGCAGACATCCATGAATGGAATCTCCCTCTGGAAGTTTCCTACACAATCACAAAGCAATGTAGGGTCCCCCAGATGATCATGTTTTCCAGCAAGGACAACGCTCACCTGAAGAAGTTCTGTACCAGGACAAGGCAGACATCTGCACAGAGAACAAATGCCTTCTCCTTCCCTTGGGCACACCTCTTCATTTATGCCTTCCTACCATTACCCATGTTGCCTCTATTGCTTCTGAAGCTCAAGGAGGAGGGCCCAAAGGCCATACTGATAGCTCCAGACTGGCCCAGTCAGCACTGGTTCCCTCTCCTCCTGAAGCTAACCAATCAAAAGCCTTTGATCTTACCACAGAGTGTGGACCTCCTCACACAGAACATTAGAAGGATTGTGCACACCAACCTTCAGAATCTCAGCCTGATTTATTCCACAGCGCCCTACTGCACCTCCAACTTGAGTCAACAGGTACAGAACATTTTAAAAGAGTCTAGAAGGCCTAGCACCATAAAATCTTACTCAGCCAAATGGAAAAGATTCTCGATTTGGTGCCAGAAGCACCAGCTTCAGACAAATTCTGTCAACATTCCTAATATTCTAGAGTACCTGGCCAACCTAGTGGAGAAAGGTCTCTCTTATTCTTCCATCAAGATACATGCCTCTGCCATCTCTGCCCACATCCCTAGTCATCCTCCAATTTATTTGCACCCTTTGTTGAAGAAATTTCATAGGGGAGTTATTCACATTAGGCTCCCCCAGCAGGAATCCCACCTCTCTTTGGGACCTCAACTTTGTCTTAGAAAAGTTAACTTTGTTTCCTTTTGAGCCTGCAGCCTCTACCACCTTGAAGTTCTTGACCTGGAAAACAGCCCTACTACTTGCTATCATTTCGGCAAGGAGGGTCTCAAAATTGCAGGCCCTAATGGCAATGGAGCCTTTCATTATTTTCCATATGGACAGGGTCTCTCTCCGAACTAATCTTTCCATCATGCTTAAGGTGGTTAGTGATTTGTCTCTGAATCAGGCCATTTTTCTACCTACCTTCTTCCCCAACCCTCAAAACAGAGGGGAAAGATTTCTGCACTCTCTAGATGTACATAGGATGCTACGCTTCTACCTGGACAGGACTAAATTGTTGAGGAAAATAGACCAGCTGTTCATTACTTTTGCCCCAGGCTCGGAAGGAAAACCAGTTTCTAAACAGACAATTTTCAAGTGGATTTCCCACTGCATCTCTTTCTGTTGCTGTCATCATGGCAGAAAGCCTCCTTATTTGATCAGGTCACAGTCTACTAGGGCCACAGCCACTTCTACAGTGTCCCTAAAAGAGGTTCCCACTAAAGACATCTTGGAGGCAGTCACTTGATCATCTGTGCATACCTTCACTAGGCACTACCACCTGGCAACCTTTTTCAAGTCTAGAGCAGGTTTTGCATTCGCAGTCCTGCAGGAAATCCTCTCCTTAATCTCCTTCCACCCTCTTTAAAGCTTTGGGAATCATCCTAACATAAATAAAAGAAAGTTCAAGTTTAGTTAGTTTCCACCGATCCTTGTACTTCCGAACAACAAAAAAGAAAACCGAATAGGTAGAAAAACGCTCACTTTATTCAGTAACAAACAAAGCTTTCGGGAATGTCCCTTCTTCAGTGTTAATGCTGAATGAATTAAAGCATTATTATATAGTAATTTTTCAATAACCCACATGACACAGCCACCCAATGTATAAACAAACATTATTAAGAATACAATCACTTCTAAAAGACGCAGTATATTAAAAATGTAAAAAGCATATACGTTATATTCATTCTTATAAAAAGAAAAACAAGTCAATCAACTAGCGCATTTCTAATAAGGTATACATAGTTTAACCAAATAGTATACAAAAATTGTATATAAAAATATTAAATAAAACATACTAATAGTATTTATTTTTTATAATTATTAGCTTAAATATCTACTAATAAAATTTGTTTCTTTAATACACCATATATTCCTAACTTTCTAACATGTACATATATATATTCAATGTAACCACAGATAGTAAAACATCTAACTATTTGTATTGCTTCTGTCTAAAATCTAATATAGGTTTAACTGTTATTCTATTATTCAACCCTGGTGTTCTATCTGCTGCTAATCTTATTATCCACCTATAGTCAGACATCTCTAGCTTGTTGTTTTGATTCCCCATTCTTAGGTTCTTATGTATAACTTCCAACACTTTAAATTAAAAATTATGCAAGTTACCTTTGTCCATTCTATGTTGTGCTAAAGCATTAGATGGAGCCCAACCCTCCACCTCCTGGGTGTCTCCACCCTTCGATGAGTTACTGGACCTTATTTGTCGAAGGGTGTGGGAACACCCTGATTCTGTGGAGCCAGTTCCTTCTCACCCCAACAAGGAATTTCTAACCAAGGGAGTTCTGGTTGATGCTATGGTGGTGGCGTCTGCCACCCAGCAAGATGTGGCAGAGGCATCTACTTATATCCATCCTCCTAACAAGGAGTCCAGGAGCATGGATAGGTACGGGAAGCATACCCTGACGTCAGCGACCTTTACCCTGCGGTCGCTAAATTATTTGTCACTTTACGAGGCTCCAAAGGGATCTCATAAAGGAGTTGGGAAATACCCTGTCGGGTAACGTGCCTGAGGCATTGATGCAGTCTGTCAACACCCAGCTGTCTACCCTTTCATCCATTGTTAACTCGTCCATGAGGCTCATATCATATGCAGCCAAAGGGACGGGTAGGGCAGCGAGTTCGGGCGTAGCCCTTAGAAGGCAAGCCTGGATGCACTTGTGTCACTTTGTGGAGGCGTTCAAGTCTTCCTTCACCGACGCTCCATTTGATGGGTCCTCTCTCTTTAAACCCAAGGTGATAGACACACTCACTAGATGTGAGCAGGAGGGTAAGACTTTGTCTGCCATTGGGGCCCATTTTTCGCTTCCCTCGAGACCTTATCCCAAGGCTCAGAGGGGAGGAAAGATGTGGTTCAGAAAGTCCCAAAAGTCTTTCCCTGCCCATCAGAGTGACCCCCCCTTCCAGAGGCAGGGGGGGATTATTCTGGAAGACGTCGCCCTAGAGGCGGAGGCCCCTGCAACTCAGGAGACTGCGAATCCTTTCGTGGTTCCTCCTTCCAGCGTCCCTGAGGGACTGCCCGACTGTGCGTCTCCGGAGCCAGTCGGGGGTTGATTCTCGATGCATCCAAGGGCCTGGGGTACCAACACTCAGGATCAGTGGGTGCTTCGTATCATCGCCGAAGGTTACACCATTCCCTTTATCCGTCCCCCTCCACCGTCAAGGAAAATCCCGGACGTGCCACCCAGTCAACGGGATCAAGCAGCCATAGAGGTCACAAAGCTGCTCGGAAAGGGAGTCATCCAGCCAGTCCCTACAGACCAGACCGGATTAGGAACTTACTCAAGGTTATTTTTGGTGCCGAAAAGAACAGGGGACTTGAGACCCATTCTGGATCTCAGCTACCTAAACCGCTTCGTAAAGAAGTCTAAGTTCCGGATGGTCATGTTGCAATCCATTTTCCCATTGCTGGAAAAAGGAGTATGGATGTGCTCCATCGATCTCAAGGACGCCTATTATCACATCAAGATAAACAGGGCATCCAGAATACATTTACACTTCCGCCTAGGAGCCAGTCACTTCCAGTTCCGGGCCCTGCCCTTTGGTCTCACCACAGCCCCCAGGGTGTTTACCAAATATCTGGCAGTGGTGACGACTCACCTGAGACGTCTGGGATTCCAGGTGTTTCCGTATCTAGACGACTGGCTCCTCACCGCCCCCACCAGGCATCTTCTTATTCAAGCCGTGAGTGCTACCATCGAGTTGGGACATCTATTAGGAATTACATTCAACTGGGAAAAGTCTGTATTGCTGCCATCTAAGCGTGTTGCCTTTATAGGCGCAGAGCTAGACTCTGTAGAGATGCAAGCATTCCTTCCAACAGAAAGGATAAAGATACTACAGGACCAAGTTCTAGCCTTACTACCCCGAAGGAAAGCCCCAGCCAGGATGGTCCTTCAGCTTTTGGGGTCGATGGCTGCCGCTATTCTTCTGGTCCCTCTGGCAAGATTGCACATGCGAATCCTCCAATGGCTCCTGTCGACCCAGTGGTCATACCAAGATCTACCATTGTCCTACTCGATTCTCATCACGGAAACGTGCCGGCGGGATCTTCGTTGGTGGCTCCTCTCCTCCAAGCTGAACCAGGGGAGACTCTTCTGCCCCCCCTCCCCCATTTCCACAGTGACCAGGGACGCCTCCCAGATAGGGTGGGGGGGGGGCATTATCTGGGCAGGACGGTTCAAGGCACGTGGCAGAATCACGAAACCAACTTACATATCAATGTTCTGGAAATGAGGGCAGTGCTTCTAGCATTGCAGGCACTTCACAGCTCTCTTCCCAAGGGTACCATCACAATCTTCTCAGAAAATATGGCGGTAGTATGGTACCTGAACAAGCAGGGAGCAACCAGGTCTTATCCTCTTTGCAGAGAAGCCATGAGAGTGTGGAACTGGGCGATCGCTTCCCAGATATTTCTAGTGGCAACGCACATTCTGGGGAAGTCCAGTGTGATAGCAGACAGGCTGAGCAGAGTTATTCTGATGCCTCATGAGTGGTCCCTGAACGACCAAGTAGTGGCTCGAATCTTCTCCAAGAGGGGGTTTCCCTGGTTGCGACCTTTTCACCAGCCCCTGGAATGCGAAATGCAGCAATTTCTTCTCCCTGATCCCCCCCAGGGGGAGTCACCCAGGGACGCTCTAGTCCACAATTGGCCCTCCGGTCCCACTACTGCCAAAGGTGATTCAGAAGGCGATCTGCTTGGGAAGCAGCATGATTCTGATCACACCACACTGGCCCCGCCAAGTTTGGTTTCCCTTCCTTCGGAAGTATGCAGTGAAGGATCCTTGGATTCTGGACCCAGTTCCAGACCTCCTGACTCTTCAGTCGGGTTAGGCCCATCCATCACTGCGAACTCTCAAACTAATGGCTTGGCTGCTCCACTTCTGACCTTAGTCAGACAGCATATCCTTTCGCCTGAGGTGGTCCGGATTCTGTCTTCTTCTCACAGAGCTTCCACTAAGGAGATATATTCTAATAAATGGAAAAGGTTTGCCATTTGGGCCCAGCGGCACAACCTTGACCCTCTGACAGCCCCAGTGTTGGCAGTATTAGATTTTTTGGCAACTCTTGTTAGACAGGGTTTCACTGTCTCCACGCTTAAAGTCCAATTGGCAGCGATTTCTAATTATCATGTTGCCTTTGAGCCTTCACTCATGAGTCATAAGTTGTGTAAGGCCTTTCTTAAGGGAGCTTGGTTGCTTCGCCCCCCGATGTCGCAACCTGTTTTGCCATGGGATTTGAATGTAGTTTTAGGAGCCTTGACGTCTCATCCCTTCGAGCTGGCGGCCACTTGTGAGCAAAAGTTCTTATCTTGGAAGACTGCCTTCTTGGTAGCTATTACTTCAGCCAGAAGGGTTTCGGAGCTTCAAGCCCTTTCCGTTAAGCCCCCTTATCTGATCTTTCACAAGGATAGAGTATCACTAAGACTAAACCCATCATTTCTTCCGAAGGTTTCTTTTGCTCTTTGTCTGCAGCAATCTATAGAGCTACCAGTTTTCTTTCCAAAATTTTCCAACAAGGCAGAATACAGACTTCATCAGTTGGATGTGCATAGACAACTGAGGTTTTACTTGGATAGGACACAGCAGCAGAGGAAATCAGACCAGTTGTTTGTGGAATTTGCGGATAACAGGATTGGCAAAACAGTAACTAAGACCACTATCGCTAGGTGGATTAGGGATTGTGTTTCATTTATTTATGCATCAACCAGAAGGGACATTCCATTTCCAGTTAGAGCGCATTATACTAGGGCTCTGGCAACTTCAGTGGCCTTCCACGCCAGACTGTCGGTGGACGAGATATGTGCAGCTGTCACTTGGGCTTCTCCACATACATTTATTTCTCATTACAAACTGGACGTGGCCTCTAGAGGTCGGGCGTCTTTTGGTTCCACAGTGCTCAGGAGTGTTTTCCAGTGAGCCTCCCAGGATCTAGGTGCTAGGGATGCTGTCCCATCAGTTATGAATGTAGGTGAGATAGGATCGCATTACATCTTTTAGTTATGTACTTACCATAACGATAGATGTATGTGATCCATCTCACCTACATTCTTACGTACCTTCCCTCCTTCCCCCTACCTGTTGGATCTGGAGGAAACACTGTTGTGCAGTCGGAGTGGCACATGTGGGTGAGTTGTTGTCGGGCAAACAAGATCTGGGGGTTTGGGCGTGGTGCATCCTGGGATAAGGGGGTTGGCCCAGCCAATGAGAGACTTTGTGCTAGTGTATCGGCCGAGTCGGAGCCGATTCTCAGCTCCGAGCCCATCAGTTATGAATGTAGGCGAGATGGATCACATACATCTATCGTTATGGTAAGTACATAACTAAAAGTTTCTCAGCTCTCTGTTTTCTGGAGTAGCAAAAAGTGTACTTGTTGGTCAGATCCAGAAAGATTTCCTTGTTCATTCTGTTCAGCATCCATTTGCATAAGTTATCCAGTCAGCTGTTTAGCATGTGTGCCGCTAAGTTTTCCTGGGTGAGAAATGTAGGCTGCCCTGAGTGTTATGCCAGTCTTCTGTGTGCTCTCCTGTACCTGTATTACTAACCTACAAAGGAAACATGAATGAATTCCCCCTTGCTTGTTGATATACCACATGGCAGTGCTGTTTAATGTAAGAATGTGGTACATTTTAAATCTGTTTGAATTGTCTTAGAGCTAGTGCAACAGCCATCATTTCTTTCATATTTCTGTCTTTCTTTCTCATGCTTTGTTTCAAGGTTGCCTGAACTTTTAGTGATCACACATGGGCACACCAAGATAAGTCTGTAGAATTTGTGGTTCATGTCAGTCTGAATGGTAGACCTAATTTTAACTGCCACTGCCATCATGGGAGCTTTTCTTTATGCAGGATAGGATAGGGATGGTGTCCTGTAGAGGCTGAGTGTTGACACCATCTGTTTCTGTTTTACCACTGCAATTTTCACATGTACAGTCTTACTTAGAGGTTCCATAAGGCTAAATGAAGCCACATAACTCAGAACTCTGAAGAACTCCATCACTGGGATCAAATCCTTCTGTATGATGCTGTGGGTAAAGAGGGACAGAGACTACATTGTCCTTTGGTAAGAAAGCTTTCTGTAAGTCTGTGCCTAATAGTACCCCCAGAAAAATTATTCTCTTTTCTGGGGTCAATTTGGACTTGGCTAGGTTGATGGTAAGACCAAGCTCTGTGAAACATGTAAGGGTGAAGTCTCCTGTGCTGATTCTGCTTGAGTGAGACAGTCATCCAGCAGAAATTTTGAATTTTGTGGGGAACCCCTGTATACATATTGCATAGAATATGTTACCACACAGAATAAAGCGTTGTTGGTTGAGGCTCTTGTGCTAAGCTAAGTTTAACAACTTTAAAATTAAGAGGGAGGAGAGAGAGTTAGACTGTTAGTTGCAGTAGTTTGTTGCATTATAAAATGTCATTTGACAACGCCGCTTCATCAAGAATCCCAAGAAGCGCAAACAACCGAAGCCGGGTTTGGTTGATGAACCCGCAGTCCGGGACCCCGGTCTTCCTTAGATGGTGGAGCCAGAGAGGTTTTGCCAGGAGTTTCTATAGAGTGCTTAGCATAGGCCCTTAGCTATCCCTCCTGTGTTGAATGTGTGTGTTGAATGTTTTGCAGCTTCCCTGAACCCCTGTTTCCTTGCCTCCTCCTCCTGTTAAACTGATGGGGGTAAATTATAGGGTGCCCGGGCTCATAAGTATTTGTTTAAGAGTCCTAGGGGCTGGAGGCAGGACTGTTTCTCAGGGGGGCCTAGGTGTAAAAAGGCCCTTGTGGTTTGGTTGAAAATCCTGTTCCCACTGAAGAGGCAGGGCGTCAGATAGGTGGGTAAGAAAGTGTATACTTCTTCCACTCCAAATATCAAAATCTCCTCACAATTAAAAAATCTGTGGTGGATGCTTTGTGAGAAGGTGATATTAATTAACTGCTTGATTTAGTTTATTTATGTGTGTGAAAGGTGTGGGCACACATTCTTTGCAATGTGGTTTTGATGCTGTGCAGGCCTCCAGGGTGGCTGCGCCACTTGTTGTTCTTCTTCTAGGCATGCCTGGTTGAGGCAAGGATTTTGGATGTTGTTTGGTGTGTTTTGTTGGACTCAGCTAAGAAAAAGAAAAAAGAGAAATGGAGGACAAAGCTGCCAACTGCAAAAGATTTAGATTTTTACAGCCAACGGCCAATTAAGTTTAGTAGAAATTGGCCTGGGGTGGAGTGATCCTGTTATGAGGTGATGTCTAGGGTAGGTAGAGACGTGGTAGTAGGGGGCAGGCCCAAGGTTCTTTAGGCCTAGAACAGTGCCTCACTGCTCAGACCCCTGGTGGGGTCAGTCCTTTGTCCTTTTCAGAAACAGACCTAATGACCTTCTTTTCAACTGCCAGTAGATTCTCGGCCGGCAGCCTTTGGAAGGACAACTGTCTCTTTTCAAAGGTTTGTTCTTCCTACCAGAAGAGAAGGGGAACACTGAACACCTCAACACGGATATCTGCCTCAACCCTTATTCAAGAGATGTTCCCAATTAAACAGCTTTTACCTTACATAGCTTTCTTACTACTAGGGGATGGAACTAACTGGTAACTTTAGATCTTTACCTTCATTTACCTTCATGTGCATATACAGGAAAGTTACACAGTTTCAAGCTGTTTCAGCTGGAGATTCTTCTCTGATTTGCCCTTTGGCTTTGGCTTATTTCTTATCTACTACGTAGTTCTGGCTCCAGTTCTAGCTCACTTCAGGCTACCTTATTTACAAATCTATCCAAATCTATCCTTATTTGTGATCCTGGCTCAAGAAAAGAAACAAGAAAACAGCATCTGGACATCTGAATATCTTATAGCAGTGCCAGGTGCCTAGGTATTTAAGAAAAGAATAAATAGTACAGTCTCAAGTCCAAGAGACATGGTGTTTCTGGGTGTGCTTTGAATGTGCAGCAGCATGATGATTTTTAACCCCGACAAACAAAAAAGAGTCTGTCACTTTACTTCCATCACTATTCTGGTGCTTCCCAATGCCAAACTGCATATGAGGAAGTTACAATGGGTATCTCAAAATGTATGGACACAGCACTGCCAGGATTTAGACACTGTCATTCAAATAATACCTTGCCTTCAAAGAGTATTAGTCTGGTAAAGAAGCCCATGGCCTTTAACCCCTTTCCACACATCTTATATCCCCAGACGGTCATCTGCTCAATGTCATCAAAGCTTTCTCTCTTCATCTGACAGCTGGCATATTCTGTGTTGAAACACAGCAGGTCTCAACTTCCTCAACAAGTTTTAAATGTACTAAGGATTTTAGCGCAGTCAGCAGTTTTTCTTTTTTCTTTGGGCAGCAGGCAAGCAAAACAAAAAATTTCTAGTCTAGTGGGATGGGCTTTTTTGGCTTTGTTTGTTATCTCTAATTTCATGGCAAGAGGGTTCCAGCTGGGATTAGGCTCATTCCACTAGGAGCTACTGCCAACAGCAATTTCTTCTGGGGTGGCAAACTAGGGATATTTTGGAAGCAGCTACTTGTGCTATATTTTTGTATATATTGTTCATGTTTAGGTGCAGGCCAGCAATGGAATCCTCGAACATCTACATTTATGGTAGGTACAAAACTGTACTTTATGGCTATGTATGGATGCCATTTGTCCTGTAAAAGGTTATTCTGTAATTAGGCATTTGCTAAAGACTCTGGGTACAGTAGATAAGCCAAAAGAGCAAGGGAGTGAATTGATAATGATCTCTCCATTATATGAAACTTAGGAACACTGTGGTCCCTGGTAGTCGGAATATGAAGGTAGGCATCCTTTAGGTCCAAATTGACCAAAAAGGCCCGGAGGGTGAGGAGAGGTAGAAAGAGTTGCAAGGTCAACATTTTGAATTTTGGGATAATTATGAATTTGTTCAGTCATTACTTATCTGACATACATCTCCATGTGCCTTCTTTTCTGGACACTAGGAAGGGTCTTAAGTTAAACCCTGAGTTTTCTTCTGCCCTTGGTATTCTCTGTGTGGCCCTTGTTCCTGTAGCTGTTTTAGTGGAGGAGCAAAGTTATTTGATCCCTTGATAAGGATGTGATACTTCCAAACTGAAATCTGCTTTAAAATTGTGCTTCGTACCCTTGTTTTAGGATATTTAAGCACCACTTGTCCTGAGGTATGCTTTTCTACTTTTTACTTGTAATGCACGATGTCCAGCTGCCCTCAATAGGATGGTAGGCAGAAAAAGAGATGGAGAAGGGAAGGGATGAGTGTTTTTATTTTTTTTTTGGGGGGGGGGCAGCCTTGCTGAATCATAGCTGTTCCCTCTGGTAATTCTGGCCTTGCTGGCCTCCAGGCTTTTGCTTTGATCTGGCTTGCCATGCTATCCTAACATACCCTTTTCAGCCTCGCTTTTCTGTTTCTTGGGGTATAAAGGCCAGAATTTGCTTGAGTAATTTATACAAAACTTAAGTGTCTGAGATTGAAAAAGATACTTGGCTGATGATATAGTCTTCCTTTCTTCTCCAGTTTTTTGAAGTCACCATCAGCAGGGGTCCAAAGAGAAGGTCCTTAGTCAAGGATGCACTGAGGAGCTTTGCCTTCACATTGTATGGCAAGGGAAGTGTGTCCAGCCAGACATTTTTCAGAAGTATGAACTCTGCAGCTACTGCCCTGCACAAAATGTCTACAGCATCATAACCTCATTTCTTTGAGTGCTTGATGACCTGGGCTGAAAGTTAATATATGACAAGATCTAGTGTTTCAGATCCTTGACAGATATCTCCTCTGGTATGGACCCCATCTTTTCCAATAATGTTTACTGGTAGGTAAACCAGGCGAGTCTACTGATTTAATCACCTGAAAGCCAGGTTAATAGAAGCATAGACCTTTTTTGCCAAATTGGTCAAATATCTCTGAAAAGGTTCACTTGCTGGAATCCAGGGACACCACAACTGATTCAGCAAAAGAGTTCCTTTACAAGAAATTATCTTTGACCCAGTAGAAACAGACTGCTTTCCTAGGTGTGGGGGAGGGAATCTGGCTTCAAGGATGCGTTAACAAATGCATCCTCCAGGACACCAGTGACTGGCGAAGCAGCAAATGCCCTGGGTTGAGGAAGGTGCTTGAGAGCTCTGTGTCTAAGCTAGGCCTGTGAATATTCCTTAGACTCCCAATGGAACTTCCCCCTCATCTTATGGAGGGTGTCCTTAAAGGAGAAATCCTCTGGAGATGAGGCAGAGGATGGGTTGCTCTCAGTGTCAGATTCATAAGCAGAAATATAAGGGAACTGGCTTGTGTAGATCAGTCCATTTGCTTCAGAATTTGGGACATCTGAATCCTCCAAGGGTAGTTCCACCCTTTTTTTCTTGAAAGGAGATTCTGACAACTCAGAGATTTCCAGCTGTTTGGACTTGAGGAGAGGCAATAAAGTCCTGAGCCAGTTAGAATAATTACTAAGTATAAGGCTGGGAAGTGGATTATGTTGAGATGCCATTCGACTTGGATTGAGCCAAGCTGGTTGGCACTGGTTTGACCTTTGATGCTTTAGGCCTTAGTTTTTTTCAGGGGAAGCCACCCCAGAGGCCTTGGTTTACAGGCAGATGACCAAGACCGCCAGATGGTTTCGGAATCCTGCTCAATAACCTTTGTTGAAGGGATACTGTCCACACACTTTTTGTTTTGGAAATTATATCCCTCGCCTGAGTGTGCTAGTCCTCGTACAGCCCACATGGCCATTTGAAATTTGAAACCCCCAAAGGTGCAGCTGTCTCTAGACTGGTTATGTAAAGAAATGAGTTGTATTAGGATGTGAGGCAAATACTGATTTGGGAGATTTATTGAAAACTGTTTTGAATTCTTTTTGTCGTTCAAACCTGCTTTTGACTAAGGAGTTTGCAAACTGTCCAAGAGCCATCACTTTGTCATACAAGTAACCCTTGGTGATACTGCACACACCAACAGTTCCTATCATTAGTAAATTATCTAAGTTTTTTTTTTTATTGCTTGCAGTTGAGAAATATGATTTTGTGAAGTTGCTTCCTGGGTGCTACAGAAATTGTGAATATCTGCAAACCACTACTTTTTGTTTAATGTCTGGGCTGCTAAGTCTGTGCTTTAAAACTAATTTTATGGATCTGTTGCAGTGATGTTAATTGTTACATTATGTAAAATGTAAGGATGTATGTCACTTGTTTAATCAAGACCACATATCTGATGTGTTTCATGTCTCTCATGCTGTGCTATAACTATCTCAGTAGATCTTACAATTTAAATGTATGTCATTTCTATACTTAGTATTTTGTATGATTGGTGCCTAGATCTGTACATTTCAGTCCTAATTTGATATAGAGCATCTTCTTATATTGCATCAGTATTTATTGACTTTCCTAATTTCTTTTATGCAGCTAAAGTATGTTACACTATGGCCATCTCCATGGCATACTGGGATAAAGCCCTAACTACTGTGCGGGCATCCCACGTTCATCTTGTAGATGCCTGTAAGAGCTAGCTAGAGAGGATGGGAGTGACGGGGGGGGGGGGGTAACCCTGGCTCGCCAAATGAGTAACACTTAGAGGGAACTCAAGTTATTCACACAATGGAGTTCAAAGTCAGTAGAGCTGATGCTACCACAGTTCATTTGCACTAGGTTGCAGTAGGATGTAGATGCAGGCTTCCCCTTGGGAGGTAGCAGCTGCAGGCTTGGAGGAGCTGCGAAGGGAGAGGAGGTTCTCCCAAAAGGAGAAGGTAGATTACCTCCAAGGAACAGTAAGTTGACCTGCTCCCTACTGCCTGACATTCACTGGTGAAGAGAGATTCTGATGGTGTTTTCTGGGCAAGAACAAAAGTAGGGCTTTCCCCTAGCCTGGGAATTAGGGTGTCCATATAAAAAATGTTACTATATAGTTAATCTCCTCACATGAAATGTAGAGGAAGGCATTTACAAAGATGATCAGATAATATCCAAGTACCTTGTAAAAACAAAGATGTGCATTAAAGTAATAATTTAGCAGAATAATTTCTGTGGTGCTAATACATGCTTCAAAATATGTGAGAACTTTGCAAATTCACTCCTAGGATTCTAGTGGCTCAGTTTAATACAGTATGATTATTTTTGATTTTATAGTTATTTATTTAAATTAACTGTAACTTGTGCATTTTTTGAGGTAGAACAAATAAGTCCCAATTCCAAAAAAACTTGCTCTCAGTGTAAGCGACTTAAACCAGTGTAAGGTACACTGGTTTATAAATCAGCCTTATACCAGAGTAAATCACGTACACCAAGAGCAAGTCTTTTGGAATGTGGCCCATGGTGTCTTTCACTGATGGTTTGTTTTTATAGTAAACTTTGTTTTCTGTACTGAAAAGTAAGTCAAAAGATGTGAAGGTCTAGTAGTATGCTGTGACTAACTGTATTGTTGTATGAGAAAATGTCATGTGGAGGAGCTGAAAGTTCAGGTTTGTACTATCCGCCAAGTAGATGAAACAGTTGACTTCTTGTTTTAGTACCATGACGTTTAGCTGGTGATAGTTACTAAAATAGTAAATCTGGTTGGGATAAGTGACAATGATAGCTCAGATGGCCTTATACACCACTGAGGCCTCTGTCCTCATGTGTTCTCTACAACTTGGACTTGACACCATCTTAATAACTGTGTTGCATTCGTTAAAGTGTAATGCAGCAGAAATTGATGCGTTCTTATGATGAAAAAGTAAAAGATCAAGAGAGCTTAAGACAATAATAAATCAAGAAATGAACTCTGTAAACAAATAGATGTTCTGATCTGACAGTCAGCTGTGCTTTAGATGTTGTTCCTTGTATGCATATGTGTTGTGTTGTGTGAGAAAACAAAACGTCTGAAAAATAAAGCAGAATTTCTTAGTCTTTTTTTTTTCTTGTCATTTTGCAGCAAATTCGATGGAAGAACTGAAATGGATGCAAACTCAGCGATGCTGAGATACACAGTAATTCCTTATATCAGCCAATAAAGACATTTTAATTAATAAATTAAGTTTATTTATGACCCTAGTCTCAAAACTTATTGTGTCAGATTATTGAAGCTTACATCTGTTTTGTATATGTATCTGTTTTCTAATTGCTGTTAGAAAAGTCTTTAGAAGGAATATAATCTTAGTAAATGTAGTTTATCTTTGTAGACATGGACTGAGTGATAAGCCTTGTCCACATTCACAATGCCAGTGGCAGGCTGGCTCTACCTTCAGCTGTGGCAGGTTTTCAAACTCTGCCTCCCCCTTGCACATTTTACATCACATGAATGCACATGTTCATTTGGATTTACTTTCCTGATTGTTGTAAACTATAAAACATCATTCATATTGCTGTAGCTATAATCCAACAATGATCGTGCCCATTAATTATACCTTTGATAGCAGTTAGAGACTTCTCTCTGACTCATTTGTAAAGAAAAACTGTGGCAGAGTAAAGTGTCTAACATTTTCTAAAGTTGTTCATTCTTTAGGGGCACACTTCATTTCTGCCTGCTGTTTGGCAATGAAATCCAGTAAAACATTTCATGCTCCTACACTTTTATTGTTACTGGTAGTACATGGAAGAGATGTAGCTCCATGCAGTATTATGAATTATGCCTGTGTCTCTCTGAACATAGCCTACATGTATTCTTGACATAACTTCTCAAGGTAAATTTCTTGGCATCCATGTCTCAAAAACATAAGTTTCAGAGAACTAATCATGATCCTTAATGTCTGATTATGATAAAAATGGTCAGAGTAAAGTACTCCAAGTTGCTTTACACAAGTACACAGTAATCCTGCAAAGACAGACTATGGATTGTTGAACCTGAGCATCACAGCAGGGCCAGACATCAGTTGAAACCTCACTGTAAACAGTGTATACCTCAGATGTCTGATTTTAGTAAAAAATAAAAAGTAGGAACACAGTAATTAATGTATTTCAAGTTTGCTCCACACAAGCACACAGTAGCCAAAGTATTCCATCTTGTTTAACCCAAATGCAAACTAGTCCTGCAAAGCCAGAGAGTTTACACTGAGCAAACAACAAGAGGGTAAGTTACTGTCATCCACAGACAGATCCCAATCCCCACCCAGCAATTGTAGCCATTTTGCTGTGTGTACATCTTATGTGATTGTGACAGAAAATAACACCTCTCAATATCTTAGAGAGAGAATCGGGAATAAAGCCAACAATAATGAGGGACAAAGCCCCAGAAATCAGTAACAAAGTTTAAATGTTGCTCTTTTATACTTAAAAAGTTGCTAGAACAGCAATATTTGCATTAGCATGCATTTTCTGAAGGATATGCCATAAGATTCAGGAAAAAAGTTCACCACTTGTCATAACTGCTTACCCGCATATTCTTAACAGTTATCTCAGTAGTGAGAAAATCTGATTCAGACACAGTTGTGGCTGCAGTAAGAAAAAATGTTTTAGTATGTTTATCACACACTAGCAACTACTAGTACTGTCACAAATAATGGTGGTAGTGTTCTACCTAGCAGTTCATGCATCTCATTGGCAAAGGCACCCCCTGCTCTTACACACACCCACACACACACACACACACACACACACACACACACACACACACACACACACACACACACACATCTGTCCAGCAAGAAACAAGCTCCCCTACAGTCATGGAAATGCTTACCTGTTCACCTATATTCAACAGAGGCACACACAGACTATCAGTTCCTTAACTAGCCCCCTAGTGTGACAGCCTAGACAGATACACGCTCATATATACACACGTGCAGTTTCATTCTTACCCCATAGACATACGCACACATACACTGACACCCTACACCTCCATGCGTCTCTGAACTTATCTGCATAACAATTTCTTTCATAGTAGTAAATGGGTGGCTGCTGTATTTTACTGATGTTCACTATTTCATCCACAGTGAAAGTTTATGCTGCCAACTGATTCACTGAATTGTTTGGCAATGGAAATTGGGAGCCACTGACATTTCCAGGGAATGAGCACATGGTAAAGTAACATTAGCTGCTCCCCTGGAATGCTGCATTATCATGCACCTCTGCTTGCGAGACCACCCTTCACACTACTACCCCCCACCACTAGTGGGAAACCTCAAGGCTCACTGTGGAGGGAGCAGCTATGTTAAAAACCCCCGTGATACGTCTTTCCAAATTCCAGCCATGAAGCCTGAAACTTAAATAGCTGTCATACTTAGTGACTGCAATTGTCAGTTACTTGCCAGAAAAAAAACACACATTTTAAGAACAAACCAAAAGTATGAAGCAGCATCAGAAGTATTCTGCAAAATCAGGGACAATTGAGAGCTACATAATTTCAGTTTTGTTTCACACAATTAGAAACCACACATGTTCTAATTTATTTCAAATACACACTAGTCCTGCAAAGCTTGGCATTTTACTGAGCAAATGACAAGCAGATAAGTTACTTTCATCAATGAAACAGCCTCTACTCAGCTGTTACAGTCACATTGTGTATGACTCATGTGACTGTGATAAGTACCTGTCAACATCTTAGACCAAGAATTAGGAACAAAAGACCCAAAATCAGGGACACATTTTAAATATTGCTCATTTATATTTAGTTGCTGAAAAACAGATTTTCCATTAGCTTGCATTTTCTGAAGGATGTGATGAAGTCTGAAATTCAAATGTCTTTATTACTTAGTAACTGCAATCATCAGAGCTTTGTCCAAAACCTACAAATTTTACGAGAGCAATCCAAAAAAAATGAGGCAAAATCAAGAGCATTCTGTGAAACTAGAGACAGATGAGTGTCTTACCTGACTGTGATTAAAAAAACTCTCAACCTTTTAGCCAAAGAATCAAGAATAATGGCAAAAATTAATGAAGGACAATGGCCTACAAAATAGTAGCAGATTCCTAGCATGCATTTCCATTGCTCACTCCCCACATCATGTTAAAATGGAGAGAGATGTTTTCTGGGTCTCTTGTTGCATTGATTTTAAATGCATTTGCTGGTTTTCAGTTGCAGGCAAACTTCTCAACCTGTTTGTTCAAGAATTCTGGACAAAGATAAAACCAATGGGGACAAAGGCCCCAAATCTGGGGGAAATTTTAAATGACACTTAACATAGCTGCCTTCAACCTTTTATCACCAAAATGTGGAACAAATGCCCAGCTCCATGGGATAGAGTGATGGAGCCTTTACTGTGACCCAAGATTGACTAGTGGCTTGGGTGCTGGAGAAAAATAAGGGGGAGAGATGAGAAAAAGTGGCATTGCTGGCTTACTCGCTCCTAGAGGGGAGGGGCTTCTGTCTGTGATAAAGATGCATCCTCATGATGGGGATTTGCCATAATCACCAGACAGATTTCCAGTAAAACTAAGGTATCGGGGGGGTAGAGCTTAAGTACATTGTATATGGTAATGTGCATGATGTCACTAGCTCTACCAAGTCATAGCATACCAAAAAAATTCTCCCTGGCATGCAGGGCCAGAATATATGATGCTGCAGGCTACTGTGTTTCACTTCCCATACCCAACCTTCAATTGGTGCAGTCCCAGCACTGGGGAATTATTCTGGGGGTGAATAAGTATAAATGAAATAGATGGGTAGTTGATGGTCAGCTGGGTTGCATATAAATGGGAGGCGAAAAAAGTGGAACACGTACTGACTGCTTCAACTAGCAACTTATGAGATGGTTAAAATGTGTTACTTCATAGGTATAAAATGTTCTTTTGATGAATTAATATGATCCACCATGGTTTACCATGGATGTCAGCTAAAAAAAAAATTCTTAGCTCTAACTGGGTTGGTCCAACTGAGCTAGAAGCCTATTTTCAGTGAAGACCTGAGGAGAAAAAGCTCCAGAAAATTACATACAAAAAAAAAAATAACATAGAACATAGAAAAATGTACTTTAAGATGTTCTTCATGCCTTACTGTTGCAGTCATCACATTTGGGTTATCACTGCCAGGGTAGCCCTCAGCCTGCCGGAATACCAGAGGCTTAGTATTTCTGCGTCGGTTGCTGTCGCTTCAGGACTGATGTCAGGTCGTCAGTAGTATAAAGTAAGGCAGCCGATGCCATTACATCAGTCTTTCTTGTCGTGGAGCCCGAAGCAGAAGCAATTCACACGAGTGCTGGTCGGCCGCTACCTGAGTTTCGTCTACCGAATTGAAGCTGAAGTTTTCTAAAGCTAAGTACCCCATTGGGGATCCTTTTTTCTTACACTAACCAATTTCAGAAAAAATTAACAATTATCTCGCCTATGGAAAGCAAATACCACACCGAGACTTTCATTCTTACTGCGTCACTTGCTTAGGCCCAGACCACAATGTCCCCTGCTGTTGCTTCTGTGCTTTGTTCAGTGCCAGAACTATTCATCATCTGGCCCTTTTTGTAGCTAGATATTTTTGCTTACAGTCCTCGAACTCTGATATGGCTTCGGTAAGCCATCTGACAGCCGATCATCCGAACAAACATAAAGATAAAGACAGACAGACCGCACAGGTCCAAACCTACCAACGGCACTCCCGTTAATCTAGTCATCAGTTCTCCGGTCCTCAGTGAGGTGCTTTCACAGCCCCTGATGCCTACTTCTGTGGATTCGCAGGCCGCTACCAAGACCCTTTCAGAGTCCGGTATGCCGCAAAACTCTTTTTCGACTAAGGATCCTGCGCTTGTCTCAGCATTGGATGGGTCTTTTGCTGCTGAGCAGGCACCGGCTTCCGAGGAAATCCTTCGCATTAACGATTCTCAACAAAAAACGTCTTCTTTCGCGACCAGGGTTCTTTCGAAAATTAACGAGTTTCTTAGGCCCAGGGTACGAACCACACCCAAGAAACCGATCCATTCTCAGGCACATGCTTCCTTGCCTCAGTCTCAAATGCTTAAAATGGCAGAAGACCTTATCATGCTGATCAGGGGAAGCAAAGCTACCCCTTCCAAAAGGAAAAGAGATCTGTCCCCTGTAGTTTTGTCTGAAGAAGAGTCAGATGACTCTGATGCTTCTGAATATGAAGACATGCAACCCCTCTCTACTTATGAGGATTCTGATGCAGGTGATTCCATCCCTTCAGCCTCTCCCCCAGAGGATTTTTCCTTTGGGGAAACTATACCTTAAGGGAGCATTTCCAATGGGAGAGTCAGGACTACCCTCTGTCTAAAAAGAGACTCAGGGAATTCTTAGATCTTCCACAGCACAGACCCTTGGCAATCCCCCCAGTACTGGATGTTGTGGAGGATGTTTTCCTGGAATCCAGCTTGACTCCTGACACCCTCCCTCCTGGACCCAGAAAACCAGACAGGTACTACAGAGTCCCTGACTCACACAAATTTCTTTTTAAAAATCCTACTGCTGACCCTGAGATAATTTCTCAAGGGCCTAAAGGAATTAAAGCAATTTCTGCTAAGAATCCCACCCCCTCAGATCGGGATTCCTGAGCACTAGAGAGATGGGGTAAGAAAAGTATACATCTCAGCTACTCTTGCTATCAGAGCATTAAATTGTCAGTTCCATATGCTAAATTTTCAGCAACATACCCTGGAACTCCTCAAACAAAAAATGTCTTCCTTTTCTAAGTGTACAGAATCTAAGGAGTTACAAGAGTTAATGCATTCTGCAGATCAAGTAACTAAACACACCTTGCACTGTGGTTTTGACACCCTAGAAGCTTCTTGCAGGGCAGCAGTCACTGGATCTGTCCTTAGAAGACATGCATGGCTTAAGGAACAGCCCTTGCCAGACCATGTCAGATCTAAATTGTTGGATGCTCCCTTGCCCAAAGACAACTTATTTGGCACTAAGGCAGAAGAGGTCTTAAAAAAGATGAAAGAAAAAACAAAATCTATGCAGACAGTTAAGGATTTCTTACAGGTTCAGCAGGCATTGTCCCACCAAGCACTGGTCCTTTCCTGCTTCCACTAGGCCAGTTTAGCCCAGACTCTGGGGAGCCAGACCCCCCAGACAGCAGCCACATGAAATGCAAACATCTAAGCAGTGGACTACTTCCATTTCAAAACCAGGGAGTTCTAAGCTACCCACCTATGGTAAGTACTCACAATGACTCACCTCCCCCACCTCCTCCCTCTGCCCACCTTCACTTTCCCCTAGGAGGAAAACTGTCATTTCACACAAGCACCTGGGCCACCATTACCAACGACCGCTGGGTTCTCAACGTAGTGTCCCAGGGATACAAATTTTCCTTCCACACCCTTCCAACTCCAAAAGGGTTCTCCGATCTACCTCCAAACCAATGGGCAGAGGCACAAAAGCAAGTCTTTTCCCTGCTCTCTATGTGGGCAGTAGAGCATGTTCCTGCAGAACAGAAAGGCCAAGGTTTCTACACCAGACTTTTTCTGGTACCCAGAAAAGAGGGCACCTGGTGCCCCATCCTCAATCTATCCATTCTAAACACTTTCCTGGTGATCCCAAAATTCAAAATGCTCACCCTCCAGCAGCTGCTACACATGCTGTCCAAGGATGCTTGGCTAGCCACCCTAGACCTAAAAGAGGCCTACCTCCACATTCCTATCAGGGAATCATGCAGAAAATATCTCCATTTCAGGGCAGGATCTCAGCAATTTCAGTTCTCTGCACTTCCCTTTGGCTTATCTACTGCTCCCAGAGTTTTCACAAAATGTCTGGCTCTGGTCATTGCCTTTTGCAGACAAAGGAATATCCAGATTTACCCATATTTAGATGACTGCCTAATTCAGGCAGACAACCAGGAAAAGCTACTGAAGCGCCTGGCCTTTGTAAAGTCCCTACTAACATCTCTAGGGTACACAGTCAACGAAAAGAAGTCCAAACAGATGCCCACCCAAAGGATTATATTCCTGGGAGCAAGCCTGGACACAGCATCCCAGATGGCAATCCTTACACCAGAAAAGCAAACTTTCCTGACAGCCTACTTCTCTCAACTAGCCACCAGACCACCCCAGCTATCTGCAAGGAAAATCCTGCAAGCTCTGGGGTTCATGGCATCTTGCATACTACTCATTCTGTATGCCAGACTGCATATGAAGAAACTTCAGTGGCACCTAAAAAGCCTTTGGTGTCAACACTGTCAAGACCTGAAGACTCTTATACCTATAATACCTTGCCTCAGAAAAGTTTTTCTTTGGTGGACAACAGCATGCTCCCACAACAAGGGACTACCTTTCTCACCACCGCCTGCCACCCAGACCCTCACCACAGATGCATCAGACTATGCCTGGGGTGCACACCTGGACGGCAGGTGCATACAGGGCCAGTGGAGCCCACAGCAAGTCCATCTACACATCAACCAAGAAGAGATGATGGCTGTCCAGCACGCCTTGATAACTTTCAAACCCCTTCTCTCCCCAGGGGCTCTCCTGATCAAAACAGACAACATCACTGTGATGTGGTATATCAACAAGCAGGGAGGGACTCACTCCTACCCTTTATGCAGGATGGTCATGACCCTTTGGCACACAGCCCCTGCCTTGCAACTCCACCTGTTAGCACAATTCCTAGCAGGTTCTCTCAACTCTCTGGCAGACCACTTAAGCAGAAATCCTCTGGACCCACATGAGTGGCAGCTCAACAGAAGAACCTTCACCCTAATAACCCAGAAATTGGGCACCCCGAGGGTCGACCTCTTTGCCTTTCACACCAACCATCAGCTCAGCAAATTCTGCACCAGAGAGCATCACTGCATGGCTTGGAAAGTAGATGCCTTGTCCTTCCCCTGGGTCAATTTATCTGTCTATGCCTTTCCTCCACTACCTGTCATCCCCAGGGTACTGCTCAAAATAAAGGAAGAAAAACCAAGGACAATTCTTATAGCTCCAGACTGGCCTCACCAGCATTGGCACCCTTTGATGTGCAGCCTGTCCCCACTGCCACCACAGCATCTTCCCCAGATTCCAAGCCTCCTGACCCAGAGGGAAGGGGACTCCATGCATCCCCAATTGCAGACACTCAATTTGGCAGCTTGGCTTATTCCGTAAACCTCGATCAAGCTGCCAACCTCAGTAAACAGGTTCTAGATGTTATACGTGAGGCCAGATGCCCTAGCACTAGAAAGTCTTATGCTGACAAATGGAAAATGTTCTGCACCTGGATTCAGGCTAAGGGAGAAAATATGGCACAGCCTTCCTTCCCTCTCATCCTGGATTACTTAGCTGACCTGCTACACAGTGGCCTCACTTTTTCCTGTATTAAAATTCATGCCTCTTCCATCTCTGTTCCTTTTCCCACTGAGCAGCACCTTTGATCAAACAGGTCCTAAGAGGGGGATAGCAACTCGAGGCCACCCAGAAGAGAACCAACACCAGCTTGGGACCTTAACTTTGTGTTGGAAAAGCTCACCCTGCCCCCCTTCGAACCAGCTTCTTTGACAGAGCTATAATTTCTCTCCTGGAAGACTTCTGGCCACCACTTCAGCCAGAAGGGTCGCCGAGCGGCAAGCACTCATGGCTATGGAACCCTTCATAATCTTCCATGGTGACAGGTTATCCCTCAGGACTAAGCAATCCTTCATGCCTAAGGTGGTGTCCAGTGTGGCTCTCAACCAATCCATTCATTTGCCCACCTTTTTTCCTAATCCCCAGAACGGGGGGGGGGTCCTGCCCTCTCTAGATGTGTACAGACAGCTCAGATTCTATCTAGACAGGACTAAATCCTTCAGAAAGTCTGATCAGTTGCTGGTTAGCTTTGCTTCAGGGGCAGAGGGCAAAGTCATCTCCAAACAAACCATTTCCAAATAGATAGCACACTGCATGCATTTCTGCTACAAACAACATGGTAAGCCTCCCTCCAAGGGGGGTCAGGACTTGCTCCACCAGAGCAGATTCCACCTCTGCAGTTTTCCTCAGAGGAGTCTCCACCAGGGACATCCTGGAGGCTGCCACCTGAGCATCTCTTCACACATTTACTAAACATTACCACCTGCCTCTCTTTTCCAAATCCAGGGCAGGGTTTGCCTCTGCAGTTTTGCAGGGCATCCTAACCAGCCGCTTGTTTCCTTGACTGTCTCCACCCATTTCCTCAGCTTTGGGAATCAACCCAAATGTGATGACTGCAACAGTGAAACACGAAGAACATAGTACAGTTCTGTACACCTACCATAAATGTAGATGTTTGAGTGTATTCATTGTTGCAGTCCTGGTTTCCCTCCCTCCATCCCCCTTTTTTATCTTCTCTTTCCTTACAAGGGACATATTGGTATTTTCTTTCTACTGGTGGGGTTTTTCCACCAGAACCGGGCTCCTACTTGGGGGCTCATGACAGGTTAGAGCAAGAAAAACTGATGTAATGGCGTTGGCTGCCTTACTTTATACTACTGATGACCTGACGTCAGTCCTGAAGCGACAGCAACCGATGCAGAAATACTAAGCCTGTGGTATTCGGGCCAGCCTAGGGCTACCCTGGCAGGGATAACCCAAATGTGATGACTGCAACAGTGAATACATTTGAACATCTACATTTATGGTAAGTGTACATAACTGTACTTTATACAATATAGTAAAACATAGTAACAATGAAAAGTAAAACAAGGAATATGCACAAAAAGTTAAGCAAAATACAGTTACGGCAAACAAATAGAATGACAAAAAAAACCTTGGTTTCTAAGTTGGCTGGTTCCTCTTAAATGTGTCAATGCTTCTAATTTCTAACATGATTGAGAGTTCTTCAAGGGATGGAGTTACTGGCATTACTATAAATAGACATGCCTGGATGCACTTGTGTAACTTTGCAAAACACTTTAAGATGCCCTTTGTAAATACCCATTTTGATAGCTCAACACACCTAAAGTGAAAGAAACAATTTCCAGAACTGAACAAAATAGAAAGACCCTTTTTGCCATTGGAATATAATTCTCTACCCCACAAAGGTCTTTTTCTAGGAAACAGAAAGGGGGTAAGAGACTATGGTTCTGTAAATACAAACCTTTTCCTCCTGAAATGTTTGGAGATAAAGTTACCCCCTCTGTCTAGGGGTAGGTCTAACAGAGGGCATTGACCATGCGGCAGAGGTGGGCCACAAAACTGAGCTGCAGAGGACATTTAACCAAGAAGACTTAACATACCAGAACAGTTGTCTGACTGCTGTTCTCTGGAAGCAGTAAGGAGATGTTTAAGTCTGCACCCTGATGTCCATTGAAATTCAAATGTATGCAGAGGATAAAAACAGAGGCTATTTCTTCCCCTTTTTATTCTCATTCCCCAAATTCAAAAAAAGTTGCCAAATGTTCCATCCTGTCAGAGATGAGCAGCATTCATAGAACTAGAAAAGCTGCTAAAGAAATGAGGCATCCAAGAAGTCCCACCGAACCAACAAGGGTCTGGAACTTACTCAAGATGTTTTTTGGTGGCCCCCCCAAAAAATGGGGAACTCAACCCCATTTTGGACCTCAGTCATCACAATCAATATGTTAAGCAAAGTTCTGAATGGTCATGGTTCAGTCCATTCTTCCACTTTGAAAGTGAATGATTAGCCGTGCTCCTTAAACCCTGCAGGATGCTTGCTACCATATCAAGATGGACAGGTGATCCAGTTTTCCCATTTCCAGCTTGAACCCAATCACTTCCAGTTCAGAACCCTGCCCTTTAGTTTCACCTCAGTTCCGTGGGTGCTCAAATGTACAGCAGTAGTCACAGCTTAACTCAGACTAGAAGGACTCCAGGTGTTCCCATATCTAGATGACTAGCTCATTTCCACCTCACAGAAATGTACTCATCCATGTAAGAGACTCCTTGCTCCGACTTTGTACATGGTTGGGCATCACATTGAACTCAGACAAGTCCAAATCCCTGCCATGTGTGATGTCCCTATTCTGGGCCAATGATCAAGGAGCCTCATTCCTCACCACTGACACCAGTGGGAAATGTTCACTATGAGAAAAATAGACACACACAGTATTTTCAAATGCAGCCCTCTGCACCAAGTACAGTTTCCCTTAAGAGCACACAGAGAATGCACACTCCAATCCTGGAGCTGGGCTTCCTCTCCAGGCCCCAAATAAGACTCCCCATGGACCACTATAGAGCTGAGTCCTTAGCCAGGTGTTCCAAGCCAAGTCCTCCACCACCTGCTTGGTGAAATCTGTGCTCTCAGTGTCCCTGTTCAAAGTAACTGTCACACACACTCTTTGAGATTTGATTTTTGCGTGCGCACGCACACACCTGGGAAAGGCTGGCACAGCTTCCCCATTCTGCCACCTCAACCCAGAATATAAGGTAGATTTACTGCCACCAGAACATCTGAAGCCAGCTACTTTAAGGATCTTACCGGGGTACCCAATTACACTTATTATAATTAATATTTATACAAGTGATACTGTTTAGCCAAGCAGCTAGACTTTCAGGAACATGGTGCCACAGTGCCACTAAATAAATGCAAGTACTCTCATAAGTTAAATATTTTCTAAAAGACCAGCCACAATGAAAGGTTTAGATATATTTAATAAATAAAAACATGAAAATACTGAATATCTATTTACAATAAACATCAGAGTTTCAAGCACAGGAAATATAAAAAAACAACAGCAGAGATGGAAAGACTCAGACAGATACAGAAAAAAGCAACATTTAGCTAACCTCGCACTATTTTTTTAACTGACTGAAGAATTACATTTTCCTAGTTATTTACTAAAGCAAGGCAAGATGAAAGTGGATCAAGTCCAAAAACAGAGTGCACTCCTCACATCTCTCACTAGTATTCAATACAATTTCAGTGCTGGCTACACAATGACATCACATCTGGTCACATGACTCTGGGGTTTACACAGTACCCTGTCACTAGAAACCGAGCCAGAATCTGGCATTGGTGTGTCACAAAACACATACAGAACTTTAGCTAAGGTTTTTTACATCATCTGGAAACTGTAAAATATTCCAGCACTTCCACCCTTCCTGCAGAAGATAACAAGCCATTCTCTGGCACCCTAGAGTAGTTAGTTCACTACTAAGGACAATAGAGCAGGATCCCAGACCAGGCTTTTCACAGACATTGCGTCTCTGGCTGCATTATGGCCTTAAACAAAGTCATTTGATTTCAGGCTGTTTTTCTTAAGGTTAGCTGGGCTGATCATAACCCTTCCCTTCCAATATTCTCTGTTAAAATATATACATTTCATCAGTTATAACAATACAGTCTGACATACATGTATATTTCTTTTCTGTCTAGCAGGACCTATTGTTGATATATTTTTAACAAGCAACTTTACAAATACATTTTAACACAAGCATCTATACAAATCAGTTTGATATTCAAATGACATATAATTCTTTACAAAACTCCAGCTGCTTAGCCATATCCCTCAACATCATGGACCAACTTGTCAGCTCTGCTTAATATCATCAGTGTGAGAGTTAAGTCACAGGCAGGCAAACCTTTGGAGCTGAATACAGATGTTCATAGCCAGCCAGACAAAACCAGTGGATATATATGTTGTTTTTGAATATGCATACACACTTTAAATAAATTAGTTATATTTTCATTAATTATAATCAGTAAATATGTTCAAGTTTGTAAAAAAAGTAAAAAAAAAAAAGAAAAGTAATGCTATAATATCACTGACCAAACTGTTTACCAAGAGGTGTGTCATGCAAAATTCACTACACTGCTGTTCTTAGGCAAAAGTGCTAGGATTTTCTACACCTGGTTAAATAATCTCACTAGAAGATCTGGAGATTCAACATATGTTTATGCCTCCAGGCACACTGTTAGCACACTACCTATCATGGGTTGTATATAGATTCCTTGCAATCTCTACACCTTTGTCAGTGGGAGTTATATCCAGTTCAATACATTTCTGCCCATTGAGCTGTGTGCAAAAGTAGGGAGAATTTCTTATGGGGAGCACAAGGCAAGACAAATTTTGGGAAATGCTTGTCAAATTAGTAGTGTGAATGTATGTGTGGGCAGTATGCAATGGCAGATTATAATGGGGTGTTTTGGGCAGACCCCTGGGGCCCATGACTTCGGGGGGGGGGCTACTACAGCAGTGAGCACCATGAATCTCAGCAAAGTTTTTGATCATTTGAGATAATGTTGTTATGTTCAGCACATAAACTAATCCACACTGGAAATGAGTTTATGTGATGTGCCTAACAATGGCTAACTTCATTTTTTAAGCATTTAAATGCCATTCTGAATATTTGATTGCACTCTAGAGGTTGAATCAGTTTGCACATGTGCAAGTATGTGCTGCTCATGACCTGCGATGTGAATCAATGAGCAAGTTGTCAGCAGAGCCTTGAGTGATGATGGTTGAAGGAAACTGAGACTTATATACCTGCATGGTTGAAGGCATGTAAACCAATTTCTCAGAATCTCCTGGATTTTATTTACTTTGTATTTTTGTTTGGTTTCTTGTAAAATAACTTATGTCACATCATTGAGGATTGCAGTTACTGCTGTCTGTGTATCTGCCTGCACATTGCAACCATACTTCTCAGCTGTCCAGACTTTTGCAAATCAGTGGTTTTGTTTCATACTTTTGCTTTGCTGTTTATTAAATTTTAAATTTTCAGGAAAATCATTGAGGATTATAGTTAATAATGACAGGCATTAATTTCATACATATAGTTCAAAAAATGCATGTTGATGCAAACGTGATAGTTATGTACTCACCATAATGATGGATCTGCATCGTCTGCTTCCAAACTTTCTCAATGGATGGGTCTTCGAATTAAACTTCAAATCTGAAATTGACCACTCAAGATCTTGGATCCAAAGCTCAGCCGCATCCCCTTACCCATAATATCTTGCAAACCTTAACATTACCTCAGATCTAGTTTGGGAAAAAGAAACATATAACTTCACTGTAATAATACTAAAAATGGTAGAGATACAAAAAAAAAAAAATCATACGCTTACCTGGAGTTAAAAGTGCACTTGAAGAGCCTTAAGCACAGGTCATTTGTCATACCAGAGGTAGAGGAACAAAGAATTCCATAGTCAGGTGGGGGAAATGTGGGTGGGTAGTTGAGGAAGAACAGAAACAGGCAACACAGATATATCATTATGGTAACTACATAAATTTCATATCTGATATTGTCTCTGCTGTACATTCCTCAATGCATGAGATAGTCCCCTGCTAATGAAACCTTTGGATGGTCTCATGGAAGGTTACTCTGGAGGACAGCTGAACCAAAAGCTGCTCTACCTCTAGAAAGTAAATCCAGTTTATAATGGGATATGAAGGTATGATCATTAAATCAAGTGGCAGCTGCACAAATATCATCCATAGTGGCTCTTGAAAAGAAAGCAGTAGAAGTCGCCACAAATCCAGTGGACTGAGCTCTAATGGGCTTGGGTAAGGCCAATCCTTTTCTTTGTAAAGGTGTAATGCAACCAAAATAACTACCTTGATATGGTAACTTTATAAACTACATGATTGAGTTTGGTTGCTGAAAAGGACACAAAAAGTTGATCAGACTTCCCAATGTCTATCTCAAAAGTTCTAGAAAAGTGTATCAACTTCTACCCTAACTCACAGACAACCACCTACTTACCCCCACACAATATGATTTTAGATGTGGACACAGTACCACAACCGCTCTCCTCTCATTCCTCAAAACCATCAACAAGGCCTTTGATTCCGGGTGTCTAGTGTCCACCCTGCTTCTGGACTTATTCAAGGCCTTTGACACTATCTCTCATAACCTTCTCCTATCTAAACCTATCTCACTCTTCTGTCAACTGGTTTTCTAGTTACCTCTCTTGACAGACAACAAGCTGTCAAATGGGGAAAAAAAGCCATCTCTTCCTTCCTTAATACACCTACAGGCATACCTCAGGTTTCCATATTGAGTCCCCTCCTGTTCAACATTTTCATACCAAAACATTCCTAGTGCTAAACTGATTGAATATGCAGATGACTGTATGATCATCTGCTCCACCACTTCCACCTCCACTCTCTTAAAACTAACTCAGGATGCTTTCTCTTATACTGAAGGTTGGATGATAGGCAACCACCTATCACTCAATGTATCAAAAACTAAAATTATTTTCCCCTTCAAAAAGTACCATTATAGACAAGAACTCATTCTCCATTACTAGTCAAAACAATACCTCTCTCGAGGTAGCCTCCCATGTAAAGCTTCTAGGAGTCCTTATTGATGAACAGTTAAACTTTTATACCCACCAACTAACCAATATAAAGAAAACCCACCAGAAACTAGGCATACTCTACCGCCATAACCGCTATATCACTCCAACTACTAAACTTGTACTCTCTAACACCTTCCTTCTCTCTTATATGGTGCCCCACTTCTTACCAACCTTCAACCTTCAATCTTCAATAAAAACAAAACTATCCTCCTGTTATAACAACATTTCTAAGTTTGCTACTGGCGTTAAATCCTCCTCCCATCATTGCAATGCCCTACACAAACTAAATTGGCTCGAACTTCCCAACTATCTTACGTACATTCAACTTACTCTTGCCCATACACTCATCTTTAATCTATCTGCCCCTCCCTTGCCGCCTCCTTCAAAATACACCTACCCAACAGACTTCTAAGATCCAATAACCAGAATTTGCTTGAACTGCACAAGCCTGCTTGCCATCCAAGCAAACATCTACTATCCTTTTTCCTAGCTCATCTCTGGAACTCCCTGCCACCTCTTATTTGTACTACAGACAACCACTCTACCTTTAAGATCCTGCTTCATTCCCATCTCAAAACCCTCTGGGAATGTTCCTGCTCTCATCCTGACTCACCTCTTTTTTCCCCACTTCTCACACTCCTTTACTACTTCTCTTCATCATACTGAGCTTCTTTGACTAATGCCATCTTCATTTTTCCTCATTTGCTCGTACTCTTGCTGTACCTTTTTTTCTTATTATTGCCACACCCTTCTTACATTCAACAATTAACACCTCTTATCCCCTATCCTACTTTAACGCTGCTAAGATTTCATATAAAACTGTAATGTCATCCCTGTGTTATTTCACATTGTAACAAATCTAACAGGAATATGCACCAATGGATTTTTCTTATTTTAATTGACTTATTTATGTGTGTGTGTGATTTTACCTTTTGCTGTTTTGACTGTATTTTCACTGCAATCGTGAATTTTTGGTTATGTTGTATAATACCATCATTCTTCACTAGTTTTACATAAATGTAAATGCATTGTCTTCATATTATATTCATGAGCTTTTCTCCACGGGACTCCTTTGAAAATGGGCTCTTCTTGGTCCAATTGATTTTCCCAGTAAACAAGCTGTAAAATAAATAAATGTCTTTAGTGTGGTGAATGTAGATAAATAGTTATTGATGAACATCTAGCAGATGCAGCATGTATTCTCCTTTATTGGAAAAATTAGGGAAGAAAAACAGGAGTTTGATGGTCTGATTTAAAGAAGCCTTGGTAGCTACCTTGGGCAAGAATGAATGACTGGTTCCTAAGGAAACTCTGTCCTTGTGAAAAATAATGTAAGGAGGCTTGCAGAAGAGAACATGGAGCTCTGATATCCCTCTGGCAGAAGTAATTGCTACCCAAAATGTTTTCCACATTAAGAACTTAAGATCCACCTTAGCTGCAGGTTCAGAAGGGGATCTTGTCAGGGCTTGAATAATAAAAATAATAATGTCCCAAGGAGGAGCAGGCTCTCTAAGGGGGTTTCTGAGAAGGAAAGTACCTCCTGAAAGACTTTATATAATATGAGGGAGGCAATAAGGGATTGATTTTCTCCATTGTGAAAATTTGAAATAGAAGCTAACTGGACTTTGATAGTAGAGCAGTTGTCACCATTTTAAAAAACAGAAGCTAGAAAAGCTAAGACCACTGGAGGGGAAGTCAAAAGGGGGTCTAAATTTCTCTGAGAGACACAAATAGAGAACTTTTTAAATTTGCTTTTGTAAGTTTTTCTGGTAGAAGGTCTCTGAGAAGATGTTAGGATGTGGACTACTTGGGAGGACAACCTGGATTGACTAGCCATCATTAGAAGTGGAGAAGTCAAGTGGTTAATTTGAGGGCTTGAATGACTGCAAGAGGCATGCTAGATAGGTGAGAAAGGAGGTCTGGGTTGGGATAGCAACCACATGGGGTTCTTCAGATGCAGCCAGAGGTAGGAATACCGCACCTCTAGATGCCAAATAGGAGCAATGAGGCTCACCATGACCTTCCTCTGTAATGCTTTCTGTAGAAATTTTGATATGACAGGTGTCAGAAGAAAGGCACAAAGGAGACCAGAGGGCCAAATCTGGATCATAGCATCCCTCAATGACTTCCCCCTACAGGGGGATTAAGACAAAGATCCTGATGCATTTGGTATTGTGGGAAGAAGCAAATAGATTGCAGCAAGGTTGGCCCCAGTGGCAGAAGATCAGCTCTGCCATCTTTCATTTGAGGGATCATTCATGAGACAGGATGATAGATCTGCTCAACCTGTCTGCTAGAACACTGGATTTCTTCAGAATGTGCATTGCTAAGAGAAAGTGGCTGGAAGATACCACCCACTGTCAAACCCTCGTGGCTTCTCAACATAGCAGGTATGAATGGGTTCCCCTCATTTGCTGATGTACCAGACTACTGGCATATTTTCAGTCTGAACAGATATCAGCCCTTGAGGAAGGGAGTCCTAAAAGGCCTACAATACTAGAAGAACTGCTTTCATATATAGAATGTTGATAAGTAGAATGTTCTCAGAGGGGAACCATGTGCCTTGGATTGCCCTTCCCCTGTAGTGTCTTCATCCAAACTGGGAAGCATTCATGGTCACTGTGGCTTTGGGTGGAAGAATGAAAGGGAGACCTTATAGTACCATAGTAGATTCAAGGCACTGGCAAATGTGTGTCCTGTAAATGTTCAACAGAATTACTTGGAAAGTCATTGTGTGATGTCTGACAGACCACTGCACTGCTAGGGTCCACTGAAGTACTCCCACATGGTACCATGCAAGAGGAACCAAGGTAATGGAAGCAGCCATCAAACCCAGCAATTGAACAGCCAATTTTGCAGTTGGTTTCTGGCAGGAGAGAACCTCTTGGGCATGGTTGTAAAGAACAGATAATCTGTTCTGATGGAGTCCTGGTAGTGCCAGAAGTACCAGGGGGAGTAGGGCAGTGCATGTGTAACACATGCTAGCACAGCTAGCTAGAGCTTTGTAAAGAATTATATGTCATTTGAATATCAAACTGATTTGTACAGATGCTTGTGTTAAAATGTATTTGTAAAGTTGCTTGTGTTAAAAATGTATCAACAATAGGTCCTGCTAGACAGAAAAGAAATATACATGTATGTCAGACTGTATTGTTATAACTGATGAAATGTATATATTTTAACAGAGAATATTGGAAGGGAAGGGTTATGCTCAGCCCAGCCAAACTTAAGAAAAACAGACTGAAATTAAATGACTTTAAGGCCATAAATGCAGCCAGAGATGCAATGTCTGTGAAAAGCCTGGGCTGGGATCCTGCTCTATTGTCCTTAGAAGAAAACTAATTGCTACTCTAGGGTGCCAGAGAATGGCTTGTTAGTTTCTGCAGGAAGGGTGGAAGTGATGGAATTCTTTTACAGTTTCCAGATGTAATAAACCTTAGCTAAAGTTCTGTATGTGTTTTGTGACATACTAATGCCAGATTCTGGCTCCGTTTCTAGTGAGAGGGTAGTGTGTAAACCCCAGAGTCATGTGACCAGATGTGATGTCATTGTATAGCCAGCACTGAAATTGTATTTGAATACATGTGAGAGATGCGAGAAGTGCACTCTGTTTTAGTACTTGATCCACTTTCATCTTGCCTTGCTTTAGTAAATAACCAGGGAACTGTAATTCTTCGGTCAGTTAAAAAAATATAGTGAGGTTAGCTAAATGTTGTGCTTGAAACTCTGGTGTTTATTGTAAATAGATATTCAGTATTTTCATGTTTTTATTTATTAAATATATCTATACCTTTCATTGTGGCTGGTCTTTTAGAAAATATTTAACTTATGAGAGTACTTGCATTTATTTAGTGGCACTGTGGCTCCATGTTCCTGAAAGTCTAGCTGCTTGGCTAAACAGTATCACTTGTATAAATATTAATTATAGTAAGTGTAATTGGGTACCCTGGTAAGATCCTTAAAGTAGCTGACCAGGTGTTCTGGTGGCAGTAAATCTACCTTATAGTCTGGGTTGAAGTGGCAGAATGGGAAAGCTGTGCCAGCCTTTCCCAGGTGTGTGTATGTATGTGTGTGTGTGTGTGTGTGCGCACGCACGCAAAAATCAAATCTCAGAGTGTGTGTGACATTTACTTTGAACAGGGACACTGAGAGCACTGATTTCACTGAGGAGGTGGTGGAGGACTTGGCTTGGAACACCTGGCTAAGGACTCAGCTCTATAGTGGTCCATGGGGAGTCTTATTTGAGGCCTGAAGAGGTTGCCCAGCTCCAGGATTGGAGTGTGCATTCTCTGTGTGCTCTAAGGGGGAAACTGTGCTTGGTGCAGAGGACTGCATCTGAAAATACTGTGTGTGTCTATTTTTCTCACAGTGAACATTTCCCACTGGTGTCAGTGGTGAGGATTGAGGCTCCTTGATCATTGGCCCAGAGGAGGGACATCACACATGGCTTTGAATTTTATCACTTGCAAAAGGGGGATTTGGACTTGTCTGAGTTCAGTGTGATGCCCAATCATATACAAAGTCGGAGCAAGGAGTCTCTTACATGGATGAGTACATTTCTGTGGGGTGGAAATGAGCTAGTCATCTAGATATGGGAACACCTGGAGTCCTTCTAGTCTGAGTTAAGCTGTGACTACTGCTGTACATTTGAGCACCCAGGGAACTGAGTTGAAACTAAAGGGCAGGGTTCTGAACTGGAAGTGATTGGCTTCAAGCTGGAAATGGGAAAACCTTCTGGATCACCTGTCCATCTTGATATGGTAGCAAGCATCCTGCATGGTCTAAGGAGCATGGCTAATCATTCACTTTCAAAAGTGGAAGAATGGATGAAACCATGACCATCCAGAGCTTTGCTTAACATATTGATTGTGATGGCTGAGGTCCAAAATTGGGTTGACGTCCCCATTTTTTTTTTTGGGGGGGGGGCACCAAAAAACATCTTGAGTAAGTTCCAGGGCCTAGTTGGTTTGGTGGGACCTCTTGGATGCCTCATTTCTTTAGCAGCTTTTCTAGAGGGAAGTGGTCAGGTCTACAGTTAAGATACATCTAAGGAGTAGCTCTCCAGCTTACAGCACTATGAACTGGGGATATGGGCCTGGTGCTATTAAGCCATTAGAGAAGCCTTCATAGAGCATGTGTGTGCGTATGAATGAACTGGGAGGAGGCAACATAGGTCCACATGGTAATGCAAGTACCCATTTCAGCCATCATTAGGTGGGGTAAGGGTTCATAGGTTGGTACTAGGCTATCAGCCCTAAGGCCTATGCAAGCCTAGCCATAACAATTCCCTGGAAATTTCTTCCCACAATATTTACTTCTCTGGGCCCCTGTCTAGCAGGGCGACTGACATGATCTCCGGGGTGAATTTACCAGCTCCCATCCAATCATCAAGGTTCCTTTTGAAGAGGGCCAATGAGGCGCTCTGCTTGACATGTATGGGCAGTCTATTCCAGAGTATGGGGAGTCTCTGGGTCAGGAACCTATCCCTCCAGCATGTTTTGTTCATTGTGATAAGGTTTAGATCCCTGGAGCGTGCGTCTCTGAGGGATTGGGATTTCTTTAAGTGGAGCATGTCCAACAGCTCAGGGTTTGACATGACCTTGTATGTTAAGCAGAGATTGCCTCTGAGTAGACGATATGCCACAGAGTATAGCTGGAGTTTTTTTAGATGGTCAGCATATGGCATCTGCTTTAGGCCTGTGATTCTTTTAGTGAGGTATTTCTGTGGCCTTTCCAGCTGTGGCAAATGTCGTGTGAGGTACATACCAAATGGGGCATTATACTCTATAATGGGGCTATTGAGGGAGGAGTACAGTGGGACAATGACCTCCTTTTTTCTGGGTGAAAAGCCCTTAGTGATGAGGTGTGCCACATAGAAGGATTTCCTGACTGTTGTGGCGATGTGGTTATCGAAAGTGAGACCACTATCCACTTGTGTCCCTAAGTCTCTCATCACACTTTCGATGTTTAGTGTCCTGCCACCTATGTGGTGGTACATGTTTTTTTTCCAAAGGGGATAACTATACATTTCTTGGCATTAAGCTTGAGCCCATGGCTCTGGCACCAGGCATCTATTTCTGTAAGGCCCTTTTGTAGAATATCCACATCATTTGGGGATTCAGTAATGGCTCCCAGTTTGCAGTCTGCAAACTTTGTTAGCCAGAGTCGCTTAGTGGTGGCCTGTACTTCAGAGAAGTCGATGACAAACAAGAGTGGTCCCAGGCCTGAACCCTGAGATACTCCACTTGTCTGGAGCTGGATTTGGAGTCGGCTACTTTTACAGTCTGGGTTCTGTCAGTAAGCCAGTTGGCAACCCATCGAGTGATGTAGGGATTTATGCCCAGCTTAGTAAGTTTATCTATGATTCCAGAGTGGGGGATGGTGTCGAAGGCCTTGGCGAGGTCCAGATAGGCTGTGTGGACCGCCTTACTCTCGTCCACAGCTCTGGGGACCAATTCAAAGAAGTCAGTCAGACTCAGGAGACAAGATTGACCCTTCGTAAACCCAAACTGGGTGGGGTCCAGTGTTTGAAGGTTGCCGATGTCTTTTGTTTTATAAATTCCATGATAATGCGTTCCATGCCCTTGCAGATCAGGCTTGTCAGGCTGATGGGATGGTAGTTCCCGGGATCCAAGGCAGATCCTCCTTTGTGGAGGGGGATAACTGTAGCTGTGCGCCACTCAGTGGGCACGAAGCCTGAGGTGAGGCTATGATTAAACATGACACTTAGGTGGGGTGCCAGTTCATTTTGTAGTTCATGTAGTACACAGCCTGGGATGTCATCTAGTCCCATGGATGCTGTATTCTTAGCTTTGGATAGTGCTGTTTCTACCTGTGTGGCTGTGATTATCGGAATTTGTCAATCTTTTGGTATTGAGATGGGCCCTTTAGGGGGTGAGAGGGGGGATGAAGTTGGCACTAAATCGATCTGCCTGGATATTGGCAATATCCTTGGTATCAGTATATTTAATGCCATTCTGTTGTAGCTCAGAGCAGATCTGAGCATTGCCATTTAGATTCTTGACATAACTATAGAATGCCTTGTGGTTATCTTTGGAATCTATTTTCATAACTAGCTTTTGAGGATTTTATGAGGGATCTCAGCTTCTTACTGAGGCTGGTGAGGGAGTTTTTTGCATCCTGGGATTTTCCTCTTTTTTGGAACAGTTTCTTCCTTCTGTTGTATAGTTTGTTTATAGCAGGGGACCACCAGATTGGCTTCCTTTTTTTGGAGAAGAGCATCTTGGTTCTATTTGGGATGGCACAATTCATGCACAAGTGGATGTGCTCGTACAGTGCCTTAGTGTAGGATTCTGCAGTCGGACTTCCAGATCCCATCTGCATGGGTGTTGTGAAGTTTGTCACTTCTGACTTCAGTAGCATGAAGTTGGCTTTGGAGAAGTTTTTTAAGGAGGTTTCCTTACTGGGGGGGGGGGGGGTGGGATGTGGATGTCAAGAGTGATTTGCTTATGGTCAGACCTGACCAATGAGGGGGTGACCACTGGTGTGGAGCATCTATCTCCCATGTTGGTAATGACCAGGTCTAGGATATTGGAGCCCCTAGTGGGACAATGGATTAGTTGATCTAGGGCATTGGAATTTATGAATTCCAGGAACCGTTGGGAAAAAGAGTTGGTACCCGAGTAGGTTCCCAATTAATGGCAGGGTAGTTGAAATCACCCAGTATTAGGGTGTTTGGTTGTATCTTAATATTTTCCAGTATGTTTAGGAAGGTGTAGTGAGAATCTTGGGGTATGGTGGGGATCTGTAGCAAGCTACAGTTTGGATTGCAGTCTTACCTAGTGTTAGTTGCACCTGGAGAATTTCAGATGCATTGTGTTGGGCAACTAGCCTGGTGTGTGAATATCCTTGGTGAATATGGATACTCCTCCACCTTTAGTGTTTCGGTCTTGGTTTTGTGGCTGAAATGTGTGGTAAGAATTGTAGCTTGGTATTGCAGGGATGCTCTCTGGAGCCTTAAACCAGGTCTCAGTCACTGCACAGATGTCAATGTTCTCCATTTTTAGGAGTGCCTCCAGAGAGTGCATTTTGAGGTTTAGACTTCTAGCATTGAGTAGCATTACCTTCAGATTTTGCATGCTTGTATCTGTTACGGTGGTGGTTTTATCCTTTGAACCTTGTCTAAAAAAGGCACTATAGGGGTGGCAAGAGCTTTAGCCAGTAACCTGCATCCCAGGGGTGACAGGTGCAGACCATCTCTGGCAAAGCATCGTGGTTTGTTGATCATGTCTTCCCAGGCAGACAAATACTGGATCCCCTTTGAATGAGACCAGAAGCTTAGCCAATTGTTGAAGTCAATCATTTTGTCCTTATACTGTGGTATCATTCTGGGCGAAGGCAGGATGCTACTCAGGGCTAGGGTCATACCTGCCTGGGTCACATGATCCAAGAGCTCTTCCATGTCTCTTTTCATGTAGTCCAGGGAGGTAAGTCTCAAGTCATTCACTCAAGCATGGACAATGACAGAGTCATATTTGTACTTGTTGTGGAGTGACTTGAGTGCATGCGTTATGTGGTGGATCCTGGTACCCGACAGGCAGCTGACTAATTTTTTCCTTGTTCAGCCTGGTGAGTGGGACATCAGTGTGCCTGACTATAGAGTCACCTATGACTAAAGTGTTGGGCACATTGTCTTGTCTTAGGGGCTGTTGTTGGGTTGCGTTGTGAGCATGTGTCACTTTTTGCTTGATGGTGTTTTGTGTGCGCTTTGGCTTCGGAGGTCCTTGTTGCTTGGGCAGGTTAATGTTAAGGGCCTCGGCATATGTGGGTTTAGTGTTGCTATGTGTGGGTGTTGATGGTGTGGGTTTTGAAGGGCTGTGAGTTGCTAGAGGTGTAATGCAGGTGCTAGCCTTCTCCTCTTGACTGTCTAGCACAATCTTGACCGGAGAGAGCTTTGCTTCCAATTTGGCTATGTAGGTGCATCTCTCACAGGTTGTAGTGTTGGGTGGTAGGAGGAGATGATTGTCTGTGTACATGAGGCAGTTGCTGCATTTCCCCAGTATGCCCAGATTCACCAGGTGGACAGGAGAAATCACTGGCAGCTGATCCTTGGACATGCCTGTTTAGGTGCTTTTTTGTAAAGTTTAAGAGCTGTTTTCCCTTACCTTTGCAAGGTACTTTGCAATTATAGGCTTAGTGCCTATGATTAATTTCTCCTTATTGACAAGGAAAGCTGAGTGCTTGTATCAGTTTCAGGCTTCCCAGTGCTTTCCAGCAGGTTCTAGAGCAAGTGCTAGTCACAGGGGTTCAGATTTTACTGCTACTACTGAGAAACCAGCTAGTTTTAAGGGAAAATTTGAAGAACAGACTTTCTGGCACCTGGAATACTTTAACTGTTTATAGTAAGCATGCCTTCATTACCTAGTTAGCACAGATGGCTATGATAGTTAAGGGGCTACTGAGTAGTTTCTCATGTTTGGAGACAGTTAGGGTCCATAATTAAATACAGATGTTTCTTTTGTGGGATGAATCCAGCCCCTTAGGCTACTAGGACAGTTCAAAGTTGTAGCTGGCTTATTCTCTGATCCACCCAGCTCTTCAAAAAAAAAAGGTCTTCTGTGATTTATTGACACTCCAAGTCAGTTAGGAGTGCAAAAAAAAGTCCTCTCCACTAACACATAGCACTTAGAGGAAGATACCCCAATCTCTGCCCCCTCGGCTTTTCAGTTGAAAAAAATGTTATTTTCAACTGTAGCAAGTCATGTGTAACATTATAACAATCGGCATGCTACAGCCTACCACAAACAAAGTGCTAATGCTCTGAACTGCCTTTCTGCACCGGCATGCAGAAATGCCAGTACAGAAAGAATGCTGGATTAATCATGTCCCCTAACACATTTCATCCAGGGGCATCCACCCGCCAAACCCATCTTTACTACACTTCTGAGTATGGCACCCCAGTAAAGCAAAAGAATAAAAGCAATGTGCTTTTTTTTTTGGGGAGAGGGGGCTAAAACATCGTTCATTGTAGCTTGAATGATGGACATCCACCAGCTGAACACCTAACAGACCTTCTCCAAAAGGAGGAGGTTTCCGCCATTGAATGATGTGAAGTGCAAATGATATACGTAGGGTACAGATTACCTGAGGTGGACCATGGGACAAGTGGGCAGCCCAGAACTATGACCACATTTGGCTGGGACAAGGGGCAAAAATCATTGACAAAAACAAAATGCTAATGAATACCAAGCAGAAGTGAATGTAGAGATGTGATACACGTTAGCAACTACTTTTGCCTGTATGCCAGCAGAGAGAGACCCCATTCCAGTGAACAAGTTCAAATCTGCATCCAAGTAA